>NC_041018.1:15712000-16016000 GCF_004193775.1 Glycine soja | reverse complement strand
ACTGACAAAAAAAAATAGGCAATATGCAGGCAATCAGCAATCCTTATGATTGATTATGGATGTTATTTTATATTTTGCCAACTTTCTTTATACTTACTGAGTTAACTGTGAATACTGAGGTGATTAACCAGATAAAGGTTTCAGACCCAATCAATTTTCTTCTTCCCACAGATTAAGTATTTCAAGAATCAAAATCATTACATAAGATTAAAACTCAGAGTAGTCAGTTAAAAAGTTGAACCAAGAAGGAAGAAAAAAATAAAACTGTTTCCAGAATATCGTACCAATATGTGTTTCACCACCATGCTGCGGTACTTTCCATGTTCCTCCTCATTGCCTTCCAACTGATCAGCAACAGCTCTGCATAAGAACAGAAGAGTGCAGGTGTTAAACTAATATATTATGCTTTTCACACAATTGACTCATCATACCGAAAAGACCAAAAGCCACTGAAACTTGTCAACCCAGAAAGCCAAAACAGGAAAGGTGGGGGTGGGGGGGGGGGGGGGGGGGGGATTGGGAAGTGGTAGGGATCTAATTTAATAACTCATAATGCCAAGATTTTGTAATTTTTGTAAAATAAGAGAAACAGAGAGAAGTTGAGTGAAAACCGTAGCGGAATGCTCGTTTATATAGACTGATAGTAATAATTACTAATTACACATAATTAGAGGATATTAAGTTTTCCCTAAACATATTTATTCCTTATCCTCAACACTCCCCTTAGCTAAAGCTTACTAAGCTGAGAGCTTGTTACAAATGAGGTGAACCAAAAAGAAATGAAAGCTGGTTGTGCCGGATAAATGATAGCCCGGCAGCAGCTAACGAAGGCCTGCGGTGACAATGGAGACCAGTGTGACGCTCGTCGAAGATTTAGACCTATTGAATTCTGTCTGTTCTAAATAAACAAATTTTAAAATAAATACATTTAATAAAGAAAAAATAAAATACATTTTAGCATTTCTTTAAATAAATAAAAAATACAAATCGCCTGCCAAAGTCTTCCTACTTATCCAATGCTCCAATCAGATCCGAAGAGAAATCAATCAAAAGTCAGTGGACCTAAATTGAATCCGTCACGCATCATGTGCATGAACCTCACACACCGAAAAAGGACCTTGCGTGGGGTCACATGTTGCAGTGTTTTGAGTTGGCTGCCACATGGACGACGTGGCGGTCTTTGGCAATGGACAACAGTGGTCAAAGGTGAAGTCTGACAAAAAGTCATTGAGAAGTCTATAAGTGCAGAGCAGCTGAGTGGTACTGTCCACCGCAAAGAGGGGCTACATGAAAAAGGAAAACAAAGGGGAATTGTCAAACCAACACGGAATGACCCCAAACTATAGGGGTAGCATCGGAATGGAAGAGCGATAGCACCAGTGGAAGTGTGGCCAAACGCACTGGAACAATGGAGCGCAAAAATGGTGTTTGGCATGAGAGAGAGCATTGGAGCTCCAATGAGGTTGCCATCACCACCGTTGTGTAGATCGGTGGATGGCAGCTACTGCTGGAAAATACGTCGGAAAAGGGGAAAGGGTCGTTGGAAAGCGGAAGCAGGTCGCTGGAATAAGTATGACAATGGTAAAGGTCCACCGGGGACTGTATGTGGGGCACGATTTTTGTTTTGTTATTCCTTCAACTTGGCTCTAGATACCATGTAAAATAAGAGAAACAAAGGGAAGTTGAGTGAAAACTACAGTACACAGTGGGATGCTCGTTTATATAGATTGATAGTAATAATTACACATAATTAGAAGAGATTAAGTTTATCCTAAATCAAGTCCTTTCAAATCAATTTTTATTCCTGACTCTCAACAAGTTTTCAGCATAAAAATAACAAGATTGATATTTTGTGTGCAAGTGAATATACCTATTATAGTAGTAGTATGTATTATGTAAAAGCACACAACTGCTAGGCACTAGCGGAAGCATTTTAATACTCTTTTGTACAATATATACAATACAAATTATATAATAAGTGAAAATGGATGCAAAGTATTCAAACTGACCTGAAGAAACAATTACCATCTGCAGTCACTTCAACAATGCGTAAGCCCAGACCATCCAACTGAGTCCGAAATTGAGAAGTACCTACTTGTTTTCCCTGCTTCTTAATCTGTCGCCAATAAATGGCAGGTCACCAATGGCTAAAGTATCCAAACAACATCTATTCCTAGAAGTACTACAAACTTACTATAGGATTTGTCACTTGATATATTAATATAGTGGAGCTATCCACAATGACAATAATAACAAAAGTCTTGTCCCACTAATTGATATACATAGGAGGTATCATTATTATTATTTTTCAAAATAGCTAAATTAATAGTAAATGCAATAAGATTTATTGTACCATCACTTGTTGCCTTTAAAATTTTAATACCTTCACAAAGACAAAGTCAAAATACAGGAAAACCATGTTGACTTTCAGGAAAAAAGAAAAAAAAATCTCCCTAAATCCGGGAGAGAGAGAGAAGCTCATAACCAAACCCTATGCTTAACTTTAAATGAGCCTTAAATAACCCATAATATAAATGTCATTATCTTTTTTTAACCTCCAATGTAAACTGTAAGGTAAACCAGTTTTACCGCAGCCTCATGAATTAATAACTAAACTAGAAAATAGAAATGGATGATCCCAGTTCAGCATTCTAAACTCAAAAATATTCCATGCACATAATTTTCAAAGCACAAGCTTCACAATATTGTCACTAGCAACAGAGCATTATTTCAGTAGAGCATTATTACAGTAGATAACCAAACCCTGTGCTTAACTTTAAATGAGCCTTAAATAACCCATAATATAAATGTCATTGTCGTTTTTTAACCAACAATGTAAACTGTAAGGTAAACCAGTTTTACCACAGCCTCATGAATTAATAACTAAACTAGAAAATAGAAATGGATGATCCCAGTTCAGCATTCTAAACTCAAAAATATTCCATACACATAATTTTCAAAGCACAAGCTTCACAATATTGTCACTAGCAACAGAGCATTATTTCAGTAGAGCATTATTTCAGTAGATAACCAAACCCTATGCTTAACTTTAAATAAGCCTTAAATAACCCATAATATAAATGTCATTGTCTTTTTTTAACCAACAATGTAAACTGTAAGGTAAACCAATTTTACCGCAGCCACATGAATTAATAACTAAACTAGAAAATAGAAATGGATGATCCCAGTTCAGCATTCTAAACTCAAAAATATTCCATACACATAATTTTCAAAGCACAAGCTTCACAATATTGTCACTAGCAACAGAGCATTATTTCAGTAGAGCATTATTTCAGTAGATAACCAAACCCTATGCTTAACTTTAAATAAGCCTTAAATAACCCATAATATAAATGTCATTGTCTTTTTTTAACCAACAATGTAAACTGTAAGGTAAACCAATTTTACCGCAGCCACATGAATTAATAACTAAACTAGAAAATAGAAATGGATGATCCCAGTTCAGCATTCTAAACTCAAAAATATTCCATACACATAATTTTCAAAGCACAAGCTTCACAATATTGTCACTAGCAACAGAGCATTATTTCAGTAGATAACCAAACCCTATGCTTAACTTTAAATGAGCCTTAAATAACCCATAATATAAATGTCATTGTCTTTTTTTAACCTCCAATGTAAACTGTAAGGTAAACCAGTTTTACCGCAGCCTCGTGAATTAATAACTAAACTAGAAAATAGAAATGGATGATCCCAGTTCAGCATTCTAAACTCAAAAATATTCCATACACATAATTTTCAAAGCACAAGCTTCACAATATTGTCACTAGCAACAGAGCATTATTTCAGTAGATAACCAAACCCTATGCTTAACTTTAAATGAGCCTTAAATAACCCATAATATAAATGTCATTGTCTTTTTTTAACCTCCAATGTAAACTGTAAGGTAAACCAGTTTTACCGCAGCCTCATGAATTAATAACTAAACTAGAAAATAGAAATGGATGATCCCAGTTCAGCATTCTAAACTCAAAAATATTCCTTACACATAATTTTCAAAGCACGAGCTTCACAATATTGTCACTAGCAACAGAGCATTATTTCAGTAGAGCACAACACAGATGCCCCCTCTGAAAGAAACCATGAAAGATGCAATGCAACCCACACTTATCTCACTCTAAAACATCACATAAATAAATAAAATAATCAAATTGGTAAATGATTATAGGGTTTCTATTGATCATTACCTATAGTAAAATAAAGAAAGCACTGGCAACAAAGAGAGGCATTAGAAAATAACAGATAGGGGTCACAAACGCAAGATTATTATGCACCACGAACTATAGAACTACTAGAGTCTAGAGAATAATTGCAGAGAGAAAATGAAAAGTAAAAAACAAATAAGAAATTACAGAAGCTAAAACCTACTTGTGGGTGTGGTTGCTTCTTCTGGTATAGCTTCTTCTGTTGCTTCGGCTTAACCATATCCTCGTCCTCAATCGAAAAAACCCGAGATTTCTTAAGATGTCTGTGTCAGAGTCCTAGAATGAGTGCAAAATAGAAGAACTAAACCAAAGCCAACTCCTTTCAGCCATTATTATTTGTGGGGAATTGCTTTGTGCACCCTACATTTTTCTTGTGCACCCAGTAATTTTTTGAAATTCCAAAAAATACCCCTGCTAACCTCTTCATCTTCATATTCCTTCTTCACACACCATTCATTATGTTGTTTTGTTCTTTGCATTTCTTCTCATGAGAGGTGCTCCTTCGTTGTTGTGTCCATTTTGGTCGAAGCGCATCGGTTACGGTGGTTTGTTTGCAAGTGGTGGTTGGTGTAGCTGTTAACGACGGAAGTACGTTGATTTTACTCTACAACTTCGATCTAGTTTTATACGAATATGCAATCTATATAAAACTTATTGATTTATAATTCGTAATATAAAACTTACATATTATCAATCCGTAAGTTTTATATAACTTACGAATTAACAATCTGTATATTTCTAATAGATTGACAATCCATAAGGTTCTTACAGATTGATAATCCATAATTTTTATATAACTTACGAATTAAAAATTCATATATTTCTTACGGATTGACCATTTGTATGTTTCTCACGGATTGATAATCCATATGGTTCTTACGGATTATCAATCTATAAGTTTCTTATGGATTGTCAATCCGTAAGAACCTTTTTTTTAATTATAAAAAAATTATTTTTTAAATATAATTAGTTTTATTATTTAAAATATTTTTAAATATGTATAGTTTCATAATTTGTATATTTTAGTTTTTATAGTTTGAAAGTGGTATTCATTTTAAAATAATTTAGACTTTTACTTTATTTTAGTTGTTTTATTTTAAATTTGTTTTTTTAGTCCTTATAATTTTATGAATTACAATTAACTATAAAAATATTAGCAACACATTCGTAAGTAATTTATTGCAATATAATTTTTAATAAAAAAGAGTTGATAGTTATAACTAATTTGTAGGTAATTATTTGTGTATATATTTTTTTGTAGCAAGGACTAAAAGGTAAATCCCTAAAAGAGTTGATATTTTGTTTGGTAGCTAGTACTGGATGAGTATTACACATTTATAATACTTGTGTAAATATTATTAAGTTAACTACTAATGTAGCTCCATGTAAAGCTTGTAGGTCTTGGATCTTCTATATCAATGTAGTCATTTGCTTCTTGAAGATCAATGATAGTGGAATGAAGAATGAGGAAAGGTAAAAATGATCAAAGTTGCAAAATGTACACACAAGACCTCTATTTATAGCCTAAGTGTCACACAAAATGGGGGGGGGGGGGGGGGGGGAATCTGAATTTCTATTCAAATTTTACTTGAATTTGAATTTGAATTTGTTGAGTTAAATTTGGAGCCAAAATTTCACTAATTATAATTAGTGAATTTCAGCTATGGTTCAGCCCACTAATCCAAAATTCTCCACTAAGTGTGCTTAGGTGTCATCAGATTTGAAAAACATGAAAGACATGCACAAAGTGTGACTATATGATGTGGTAATAATACTGAAATACAACAATTAATGAAACTTCTTGAACGAGATCAGTATATTCATTGACATAGATTCAAGGATGAAGATATTGTGCGTGATATATTTTGGAGTTATCCTGATGCACTCAAATTATCCAATGCTTGTAATTTGGTATTTCTCATAGATAGTACTTAGAAAACAAACAGGTATAGGTTGTCGTTACTTGACATTGTTGGTGTGACACCAATATTTTCAACTGCTTTTGCCTATTTGGAGGGAGAATGTCTAAGCAATGTTGTTTGAGATCTATAACGGTTTTGAGGTATTTTTTGAGACGTGATGCACTCCCTGGAGTCATTGTTACCGACAGAGATTTAGCATTGATGAATGCAGTGAAAATTGTTTTCCCTGTGTAACATCCCATTTTTCGTAAATAAATTAAAAAGGCTTTTTAGTTTAAAAAAAATAATAAAAATAGAGTTTTAGAAAATGGTGAGGTTTTTATAATTGAATAAATAAGGAGAAATAGTTGTATTAAAATAATGGTTTGAAGGAAAAAAATATTTGATTTATTCATTTGATAAGAAATAAAATAGAGTTTCTTTTTATAAGATAATAAAAATAAATAAATAGAGTAAATAATAGGTTGTGAGTACCTTAGCTATAAATAGAGACATTTTAGGTTAGTTTTCAGACTAGTGATAGACTCTACGCCTTTTCTTCCTCTCAATTTCGTTTTCTCTTTTCCCCTCCCAAAATCCTTTCTTTTTTCTGCATACACTCAAACCTATCATAGTAAAATGACGATCTCGAACTCGTTAACCGTTAGATCGTCGTGATATTTCAGCACCAAGTTCAAAACTCATTTCCAAGCATTCTCAATATTGGAAATTGTGAAAAAATGTCAGAGCTAAGAAAAATGTCCTTCAAATCATAGCTTTCTATTTTCCCGCATGAACTCAAAACCTGTCCAGTAAAACTATGATCTCGAACTTGTTAACCGCTGGATCGTCGTGAAATTTAGAAACCTGGTGCCCAATTCAGTTTTGGACTCCTTCACCGTTGGTATTTGCTAAATAATATTCACAGAGAGATAAAAGTGAATCGCACAAAGATAGTACAAAACGAAGACTAGAGATGCCGCTATCGTTGTCAGAATACACATGTGAGCCCACTTAGAGATAAGGGATGAGTTTATCACAATTGAGGTTAGAATGAACATGTGTAAGAATCCTTAGGGGATCAAATTGAGATTTATTATGGGATGTTTATTGAATTATAATTTTCCTTTATTGTGTTGATGGACCAATTGATGTCCTAATGTGAATTGGTTGATAAACTTGAATGTTCTTAGTATTTTCATATTTTTGACCTATGATTTGATTAATTGATTTTAATATGATTATGTGGAATTATTTGAGGCATTTTACTCCCTATATTGTGAGAAGCATTTTGTATAAACTGTTACATTGAGATTATGAAATTGTGATTCAAATTAAAAGTAAGTGACAAATTGAACCTGTGATGAATGGTGAAATACATGTGTATTGAGATGTGTGTATTGAGTTGTAAGCTATGAACTGTGCAATCACACAATTGTAACCCTTTAAGGGTGACAAGTTTTTGCACGATGAGTATTGTGATGGGATCCATTGTGGGGACCCGACGAGTTTAATCACAAGCGCGACGAGATGAAATTATTTTGAGAACAATTGAGAAGTCGTGTGTATTGCATAGTTCATAGGTAAAGTGTATATGATTCATGAGGTGTGATAACATGTTAAATTGGGATTATACCATTGTGATTGAGACCGAGTGTATGTGATAAATTGAGTATGTGTTGACTTGTAATATATATGTGCATTGAGATATTGTGTGCATTGAGTTGTGAGCTATAAATTGTACAATCACACGACTATAAGATCCTTTAAGGGCGATGAGTTAATGCACAACAAGTATTTTGATTTGAACCACTGAGGGGACCCGACGAGTTTAATCACAAATATGACGAGATAAAATTATTTTGAGAACAATTGAGGAGTCGTGTGTTTTGTATAATTCATAGATAGAGTTTGCGTGCTAAAATGTTTTTTGTGTTGGACCTAAATCAGGAGGGAGAGGCCCTGACGAACTCTTCAGAGTGTATGCCTTTGGAGTAAATACACCCGGTTTAAGTGCTCCTTTACGCAAGTGTCGATCCCACGTGGTTGGAGCATTCTCACAAAACAACATGACCCCGACTGGTCTCCTTATGATTTTACCTAGTGAAAGTGACCTGACTTAGTAGTGCGTGGTTTGTCTTATCATGTACTCCTAGGCGCCTGACGAGGTTTTTCACTGACATGATACCACATTGCATATAGGATTGAGTCTTAGTGTATCTATTGCATAACGCTTGTGTATTGATCGATATTGATTGATTTATTGATATTGTGTTTTGATCCTTGAGTACATGAATGATGTGAAAATGAATGAGACGTGTTGTGTTGTGATGTGATGTTACACGATAAAGTGATGGAATGACATGAGCTATGTTTAAGTAAGTTATATTTCGTTTATATGATATGTAAATCTACATGTTGTCTTGTTTCTCTCTATTAGATAGGAATGTGATAACTCACTCCCCTGTGTGTTATTTGTGTTTCGATCCTGTGATGATCTCGAACCTTGTGTTCGTGAGAGCATATGGTTAGGTGGATGACTACGAAGAACCACATGGTAGAGGACACGTGAATACAATGCTCTAATGAGATGTGACATAGGGGTATAGGTTTCTATATTAATTGTATGAAGTCTTGGACGATCTTGTTTTGAGCCGAGATAATTTATTATTTATTTGGACAAGTTTTATTATGATGTTAGAAAAGTGAATGTGAGCTTTTTACCCTTTTGAAAAGATTTTATTTAAATGTGTTTTAAAACTATTAATTGATTCCGTATTTTTATTCCTTTTATTATTAGTACATATATGTGAGGGGTAGAGGGCGTTACACCTTGAGTCTACCAATTTGTCGTGTTGGTTTCACATTGATAAGAATGTGAAGGCAAAATGTAAAACCCTTGTTGTTCAAAAAAAAAAATGCATGGGATTATGTCATAGAAGTCCGAGGGAGTCTGGTGGATTGTCCTTCTAAGCAAGAATTCAATAACTATCTTATGAAGTTTGAAATTGCTTGCTCACCATGGCCAATGTTTGTTGATTATGTGAAGCAAACATGGTTGATTCCCAATAAGGAAATATTTGTTAAAGCCTGGACAAATAAGGTGATGCATTTAGGAAACACAACAACTAACAAAAATGAAAATTGTAAATATATTTTGGTGTTAAGGTTTGTTGGATCAAGTGGCCTCGGAATAATTAAGAAGAGGGGTTGAATTAATTATTAACGAACCTTTACTAATTAAAAACCTATCCTTCTTAATATTACCAAAAGTAAAATCAATAATTAAAGTGCACAGCGGAAATTAAAAGAGTAGGGAAGAAGAAGACAAACACAAGAGATTTATACTGGTTCGACAACAACTCGTGCCTACATCCAGTCCCCAAGCGACCTGCGGTCCTTGAGATTTCTTTTCAACCTTGTAAAAATCCTTTACAAGCAAAGATCCACAAGGGATGTACCCTCCTTTGTTCTCTTTGAACAACCTAGTGGATGTATCCTCCACTAGAACTGATCCACAAAAGATGTACCCTCTCTTGTTCTCAGTCACAACAACCCAAGTAGATGTACCCTCTACTCGTACCACAAAGGATGTACCCTCCAATGTGTTAAGACAAAGTTCTCAGGCGGTTAGTCCTTCGAAACTTTGTGAAGGGGGAAACAAAAGAATTCTCAAGCGGTTAGTCCTTTGAAATCTTTTGTTTTAGGGAAAGGGAAGAATCAAAATAATTCTCAGACTGTGTCGTTTTAAATTCTTTGACAAGGAAGAAGGGAGACACAAAAGAATTCAGGCGGTTAGTCCTTTGTTCTTTTGGAAAAGGGAGAAGAGAGACACAAAAAGAATTCAGGTGGTTAGTCCTTGGCGAATTCTTTTTGGCAAAGGGAGAAGGGAATGAAAAAGATGAATAGCACAAGTTTTGTTTTCAAGGTTTGGAAAAACCAAAAAGCTTTAGAAAGATTTTGGCAAAGGAAGAAAAAGAAGAAATTCAAGAGGATGTTCAAAGAGATTCAAAGGATGTAAAAGATTGTAATCAATGTTCTTGAAAATCCAAGTTAAGGACTTGCTTTTATAGACTCTTCATGTCTGGTCAAGAAAATCATTAGAAGAGTTATAACCTTTAGAAAAACTTGAAAACCATTGGAAGAGTTACATCTTTTGATTTTTGTTCAAAACTTATCACTGGTAATCGATTACCAAATAATTGTAATCGATTACACAAAGCATTTTTGTGAAAGGATGTGACTCTTCACATTTAAATTTGAATTTCAACATTCAAACACACTGGTAATCGATTACCAAATCATTGTAACCGATTACACCATTTTGAAATCAATTGGAACGTTGTAAATTCAGTTGAAAGCTTTTTGAAAACAATCTTTGCTAGTGGTAATCGATTACAATAAACTGGTAATCGATTACCAGAGAGTAAAAAATCTTTGGTAAAAGGTTTTGTGAAAAATTCATGTGCTACTCAATGTTTTGAAAAACTTTTTTAGTACTTATCTTGATTGAGTCTTTTCTTGGTTCTTGAATCTTGAGTCTTGAATCTTGATCTTGATTATTCTAGATTCTTGATTCTTGAAAACTTGAAACTTCTCTTGAATCTTTCTCTTGATTCTTGAATTGTTCTTGACTCAATCTTGAAATCATTCTCATGGACTTTTTGTCATCATCTTTGTTATCATCAAAACACCTTGAATCAATCTTGATTCATCATCATGAAGCAATGAAGTTTGCTTCTACAAGGTTTAGGTCTAATGGATAAAAATAATTGTTTCTGTTTACTTGTTTGTGTATTTTAAATGCAGGGTTGAATTTGCTCATTGAGCCTTAAAGAGACTACTGCAGAATAGCCTTGGAGACCTATGTAGTGTTTAGGAAGTCGTGAACAACATGATCACACTGCAACATACTGAAATTAAGACATCTTTTGATACAATCAGACAAGTACACATATGGTTGGACATGTTTTTAAAGTTACCTTGTACAAGAAACTACTTGGCATGTTATCAAGGTATGCTTTAAACCAGATTGTTTCTGAGTTTGAGGATGTAAATTATGCTGACATTGATAGTTCTTGTTGTGGATATGTAATGAGAACTACTCACGGTCTTCCATGTCCATGTGAGCTAGCTAGATATGTTGTTGGTACCATACCAATTGACACAATCCATATGTTTTGGCAAAGGCTAAGTTTTTCAGATCAAGGTTTATCTGAGCCTGAAGTCACCATAACCGAAGATATGGAAATCATATTCAAGCGGTTTGAAAAGCTTGATGTATGTGGCAAAGTTACTCTAAAGAGTAAACTTCGGAAAATTGCCTACCCTTCTCTAAATCTATGTTCACTCCTCCAGAAAAGGTTAAAACAAAAGGTGCACAAAAGAAACTGATGACCAGACATCAAAGATCAATGAAGCATGATTCATCTTACTGGGAATATGTGGATGCATTACATTCTATGCATAATAGCAATTCTTCAGTCAAACCGATTGCATCATCATCTGAACAACCAAAACTAAGAAGGAACATGCCCATGTTGGATCAATTTCATCCATGCATGCATGATTTCATTGAAAACATTGTTGATATCAAACCTGATGGTAATTGTGGATGTCGTGCAATTGTTGCCTTATTAGATATGAGTGAAGATTCTTGGTCTTTGTTTCGTAACCATTTGCTTAAAGAACTTGCAAAATGGTTTGATGAGTATGTCAACATGCTTGTGGGATAGATAGATTTGAGGAGTTAAAGCAGTCGCTACTTGTTGACGGATTATCCATGGTATATAAGTTTTTTGTTACATTTTGATGGATTAATTTTGCTTTAAATAAATCTAATGAAAATTGTTACGTGCAGGTTACCATGGATAAGTGGATGAATATAACCAACATGGACTATGTGATTGCATCAAGGTATGGTGTCATCCTTGTTTCTCTTTCTCTCCAACAAAGCATGGCATTTTTTCCTCTTAGAAGTCAACCACCAAGAGATTATTTTGTACATCTCATTATATGTATCGGTCATGTGTATGACAATCATTTTGTTTAGGTAAACTCATGATCATCCTAAATCATTTGAATGTGTATGTGTCTATGTAACAGGTATTTCTAAGAGATGCTTGTCTCTTACCACCAGTAGCTTTTTTATGGCTTAGGGCTTATGGTTTATGGTCTACCTAGGGTTTGCTTAGTTAATAATTAGTTGTTAGGGTTTAATGGGTTAGTAATTTTATGGTTTAGGGTTGGTGGTCTAGGGTTTAGGGTTTATTTAGATTGTGGTTTAGGGTTTTGTGTTTATGGTTAGGGGTGTGGGGTTTAAGGTTAGGGTTTATGGTCTAGGATTTAGGGTTAGGGCCTACGGTTTATGGTCTAGACCATGAACCCCATTTGTTTTGTTTGGAAAATAAGAATATGAGCTTAAGTTCTTTGAATGCACGGTGGTCACTATAAGGAATCTAGCTGACAGCATCTAACATCAATCTATCCAACCACTTAAGATACGTCGACACCGATAATGCATTCCCAGACTTCCATCGACATGTACATGGTTTCCTCTCATGATAATCCTCATCAGCAACACACAAAGCAACAATAAGGAAATGCTCGTAGATCCAACACTGCACATATTTAAAAAACAAAAAAAATTCTAATCAATGATAAATATAAACTATAAAACTAATAATTGAAGTTAAACAAAATTATAAATACATGTAACAATGTGATATATGTTGCAAGTAGCATGGCAGATTTCTTTGACTCATCATTCAAATTGTCATATATATGGACCAGTGCAGCCGCACCCCATGAATAGCTTTCAGATTGGCTGAGGTAAAAAATACGTTCATGAATACCACATGCACATGTGTGACACTCTTGTTAGCAAATAGTGTGCAACCAACTAGATGCAACAAATATGCTTGAGTTGTTACGGTCCATTGTCCTGTGTCACATTTGTTACGATAAATGTCTCGCAGCTAGGCTAGTCGATGCCCCTTTGGTTTGCAATGTCTCATCTTTTGCTTCTTGTGTACTGACTTCAAGCAACTCAACTATCAAGTCCGCGACTTGGTCTACATCAAGAGCATCGAAGGTATGGAAGGCGCCTGTAATGGGTAGATGTAACAACGATGCCACATCATCAAAGGTGATATGACATCTCCTACCGAAAGATAGAAACTATTAATTTCCTTGTGTCACCTCTTCGCAAAAGCAGATATAAGTTCCCTGTCACCAGTGTCCAAGGAATATGCAATCAGAGAACTTAATCTTGTGGCAACCACTATGCCTTCAATCTCTAGTACATGCCTTCCAAATTTTTGTACCTTCATCTCATCAGAGGACAACTTCAACTCATGACGTTCCTAGAAAAAAATAAAATTAATTACTTCAGGTTAAATGAAAAATAGTTATTCAAATATTATATAATTCAAGTAATAAGTACCTCTCCTGCCTAAACTGTGGCTGTCACATGATAAACATAATCTGTCAAAATTAATGTATCGTGGGGCCCGCCTGGAAAACCCTGGGCATTAATAGTTGGCTCCTGAGGCTGCTCATGAACCTCGTCAGCTGGATGATCCACATGCTTAACATCCTCAGCATCAAGCTACTCATTGTCTACGAAAGATGCTATTAGCCTTCGACATTGAAGGGCTTCTTCTGCATCACCACTAACTTGTGTCCCTGAGGCTCTTCCTATAACTCTGCCTAAAACACAACGCAATCCTTTGGTTCTAACAATAATCAACAAATTTAAACAACAATAACAATTAATGTCATCATTCAAATAATAGTTGAGTTTCATAAACTAACTAAGAAATTGACTAATAAATAATTTTATTTAAAATATTTAATAAATTACTATTTAATAATTCATAAATAAATATTTTATTATTTAAAAAAAAAACTTTTTTACTACTTTTATATATTCATAAATCAATATAGAATTTTTTAAAAAAATTTATAGACTTCACATCACTAATTCTAGTAAACAAAAATATATGATGAAAATCTTAGTACAAACTTGTTTTTCTATATCTAATAAATGACTATTTATTTTTTTAATAATTAGTATTTGAATACTTTTAAATATTTATAAACAATTGAAGAAATTTTAATTTTTTACTTCCAAATAATATTTATATAAATATTTAATACTATCAGTGTAATAATATTTGTACGACTATATCAATAAAAAAAATTTGTCATATACAATATTAGATTTTCTTGTTTAACTAAATTGTACAATATATACTTATAAAAAAATTGGACTTTTTGATATTTAACAAATTTATAAAAAAATTATTTTAAATATTATATTTTTAAAATAAATAAATAACAATAATATTTATACATTCATTTTTAAATAAACAAATTCATAAATTAATTATTTATTGAATTAATTAATTATTAAAAAAACTTCAAAAAACCCAATATAATTAATTAAATAAATACATATTAAAAATATACAACAATATTTATTTATTAAATAAATATTATAACAACAAAAATATTAATTATACAGATTGAAAATCTGTATAATGCATACAGATTGTCAATTTGTATGAATTATATGGATTAACAATCAGTATAATCCAATCCATATGCATTATATAGAACCGTATAATCCATACAGATTGCTAATCTATATGCATTATATGGATTTCCAATTCATATAATGGCTATGCAATCCCATTTCAATCAAGGAGTGGAAAAGAGGGACTTACGGGAAAGGCGACGGTGGTGGGGAGGACTGGTTGCAACACGCAAATGGAGGCACAAACGGCGGCGGTGCGGCGAGAAGAAGTGAAGAACAAAGAAGAGGGAAGCACAATAGCACATTGTAGGGAGACGATGAGCTTTTTAAAATTTTAAGTGAAGGTCAATTTTGTCACTTCACTTAAAATGTTGGGTACACAAGAAGTTGCTTGGGTGCACTAAGCAATTCCCTTATTTGTGGGTTATGAATCAATGGGCTTCATAAATTTGCCAAGGGAGCTATTATTGGGATTATGCTTTTGCTATTGTCAATACCCACATGTGCTTTATTTTATTTTTTCTTCTGAAAATGCCCTTTTCACGAAAATATGATTCCATTGACAAAATACACGACAAAAATATTAATTTATTTTTAAATAATAATAATTTATTCAATTATTAATTAATTAAAAAAAATTATACGGATTGAAAATCCGTATAATGCATACAGATTGACAATCCGTATGAATTATACAGATTGGTATAATCCATACGGATTGCTAATCCTTATGCATTATATGGATTGGCTATGCAATCCCATTTCAATCAAGGAGTGGAAAAGAGAGACTTACGGTGATGGCGGTGGCGAGGACGGGCGGCAATGTGCAAACGGAGGCACAAATAGCGGCGGTGCAGCGAGAAGAAGCAGAGAACAAAGAAGAGGGAAGCACAATAGCACATTGTAGGGACAGGGAGAACTTTTTAAAATTTTAAGTGAAGGACAATTTTGTGACTTCACTTAAAATGTTAGGTGCACAAGAAGTTGTGGTGGGTGCACTAAGCAATTCCCTTATTTGTGGGCTACGAATCGATGGGCTTCATAAATTTGCCAAGGCAACTATTATTGGGACCATGGCTTTTGCTATTGTCAATACCCACATGTGCTTTATTTTATTTTATTTTTTTTCTTCTGAAAAATGCCTTTTTCACGGAAATATGATTTCACTAACAAAATACACAACAAAATGATGTTTTCATTGTGTAAGGGGGTGTTAAAAAAAGAAAAACATGTTTTTGTTGTCTATTTTTTATGATTTTTTTAATTAATTATAAATGAAAGTGACATTTTTAAAAGTAATCAAATTAGTTATAATATAATTTAATATTTTTAAGTGTAATCAGTATATTTTTTAATTAAAATTAAATTAATTGGTAGAAGTTAACATTTATAAGAGTAACCAAATTAATTATTATATGAATTACCTTTATTAATAGTAATCAAATCAATTTCTATATTAATTTTCATCATAATTAATTTGATTACAATTAAAAAGGTGACTTATGTCATCATTATCTCTCCCTCGAACAAAAAAGTTTGATTTCGCCTTGTACACTCCTTTAATTGAAATTTTAAAAAAGTAACTTATATTACAATTAATTTGATTAATGTTAAAAAAGATAATGTATGTTATCTTTAATTTAATTTGTATCATAATTAATTCAAGTAAAAATGTAACTTATATATAAATTTATTATAATTTTTCATAAAAAAATTAACGAAATAAAAATATATTTTCATTGAGTAAAAGGGGACAAAAAAAAATAACACCATAGAAACATAATTTCATTGGCAAAATATACAATAAAATCACACTTTTATTATGTATTTTGTTTGCACTCCCTCGTACACAAGGAAAATATGCTTTCATTATGTATTTAGCCTACAGAATCTTGTTTCTGTAAAGAAGGTATTTTTTAAAAAAAAAATATTTAAAACACACATGAGTAGTGCTAATAAAAAATCTAACAGTGTCAATAGTTGCTCTCATTTGTCAATAATAATTTAACTAGGCCCAAAATATGGAACGCTTAAAGAGAATTTGTTTCTAGCAAATAGGTTATAGGTTAGGTTATGCTAAATTATAGAGCAAATTATAGTAATATCACTCAGCTTTTATCAAATTATATATATTATATTTTTTTACACTAATTAACCTTAAGTTAGAAAACTTTACACTAACATCTCAGTATATTACATTTAGATTCTCTTAACACCCCACAGATGTTACACTAACACCCATATAAGGGAGGTGGATACAAAAGTTAAAGAGGTGAAAAATACTTATGAATTACACGAAATCTCATGTGTTATTGTGATTTGCTCATTATATGTAACACACCAAAGCAAACTTAGAACAAGAAAACAAGGTTTACGAGAAAAATAACTTTAAATTTATTATTTATTATTTTTTATTTATTATATTTATAACTTGGATATTCCATAATAATAGAAAATGTTTTATAATTTTAATGTTTATTTTTAGTTAAAGTATTTTATATGTTTTATAACTTCATTGCATTTTCAAACAAGTTATATTATTTTAATTTTATTAATGGACTTTTTATATTTTTAGAAAATTACAAATAGGTTCCTACTTGGTAAATATGGTAATTAAAATTATTTATAACTATAAATACTTACCCTACCCTAATATACAACTCCATACACAAAATTCAAACTCAAAATATCTTGTTAAGCTAAAACAATTTTACACTAGCAGGGTGGGATATTATTATTGTTAGGTTTTCCCAAACACATTAAAGTTTTGGTGGGTTTAAGGATATAAATACAAACCTTAATAAAATTTAATTTATTTATACTAACATTAAATTATAAAAATGAATTTATATATTTGTATAAATAATATAATTTAGATATTAAACTTCCAACTTTTTAAAGGTTTTTGACATTTATTGTTATGCATTAATGGATCAATGACAATGACTTTATTGCATAATTTAGGTTTAATTATACTATTTATTTTCAACTTTTAAATTTTTGACAAATTTTACCTAACAAATTAATTTGACTCATATTACTCCTTAGATGTCATGTGTCAATTAAGTGCGTTTTATTAGGAGGGTTAATTAAAATTAAATCAACAGATGATGAGGACTGATGTAACTTTTTTTGTGTAATTGAATCACTCCTCTCACATATATATATAAATATAAAGAAGAAGAATTATTTTATTAATAGAGAAACGTGTTACAAGAATGTTTCCTCCTTCTTCTCTTTTGCATTTATTTGTTTATGCTAAAAAAAATATTCATTGGATTGTGTAAATCGTTGTTGTAAGTTGTTCAAAGAATTAACGTAATCATGTGCAGGAATGTGAAGTGGAACCCTTCATCAAGCTCAATACCGATGGGAGTTCACATGGAAACCCAGGAAATGCGGGCTATGGTGGTATTTTCCGCAACTCTCTTGGACAATGGCTATCTGGATACTCAGGATCCTATGACTTTAACACAATCTCTTGGCGTACGTGAAGCTGCGTGCTATTCTAAATGGTCTCAAGTTGGCTCGTCAGTTTGGTTATTCTCATACTGTTTGTGAGACAGACTCTAAGATTGCTATTGATATGATTTCTGATTGAGTTAATCTTGCTCATACTCATGTCCCTCTAATTAGACATGACAATAGGATAGGACGGTGATGATGAGTATTGTCTCTTCAATTCTCAACCCGGACTCCTTATACCCGTACCTAATATCTAATGGGTTAAAATTTATTATCTAATTCTTGTTAGGTATTGGGTATTCTCGACCCCATTTCATACCCGATTCAAATTAAAAAAATAATTTTTTTTAAAGAAAATATTAAAAAATTGATTTTAAAAAAAATAAACTAATTGTTAAACATTTATTTTTAACTACTTATATATCAATAAATTTATTATAACACATGTGTCTACAAAAATGTTAAGAAAAGAATATTAAATTATGTAAAAGTTTTAAAATAAAATTAATTAGTAATAAAAATTTTAAATCTTTTGATTAAATTATGCAAAAATTATAAAAATTTTAAGTGACGGGATGGGTCCGGGTTCGGGATCAGGATATATGTAGTAATCTCATACCCGTACCTGTACCCAACATTTGATTATCGTAAAAAACCCGAACCATACCCGGTCAACCCGGGTATTACCATCAAAGTCAAGACAAATTCAGACGAATAGCAAAATATACGGATTTTCTTTCCATGTTTACTTCTGATTCAAGCAATCAATGATTTAATAGGTATGGATTGGATCGTCACCCTTGAACACACCCTTAGGGAAGGGAATTTATGCGCGGTTTGATTGGCTAACCACAATAATTGGTGCAAAGACTTAAAATAATTTTTAAGAGTAATATTTTATAAACAATAGAATAATATATTTTTTTATTTATAAATATGACCTTTTTTATTTTATAAAACATAAAAATAAATACTATTTTTATTAGTGGACCTAAAACTCACCTTCAATTTAGTTTACCCTTAAACCGAAATCTAACCCGGTCATAGCTCTCACCCAATCTGTTATTTACCCAAATGGGCTTCTTATTCTTAGTCTTGTAATGACTGATGCTCTGGGGACAATTATTGTCCGTAGACATTTTGTCCGTCTGCTTTATCTTTTATTTCCCTCAATAAAAAAAAATGCAACCATTATCAGAATGATTTATTTCTTAAATAGTAATATGTGCAGTAATCCCAAAGTAGCTTGGGACGGAAGAAGGCTGGGATATCTGAATAAACATCTCACTCACTCTTTCCATACTTTTTCTACGACATCTGTATCGAGAGAAGAATAAATGTAGAGAAACTAAAAAAGAAAAATTAAAATTGCATTTTTTATAATAAAGAAAGAAATATGAAAAAGAAAAAGAAGGGTCAGATATTGATCAACATAACAAAGAAGTAAAAAATAATAATTATGAAATCTAATATAAAAGGTGCAGTACTATGAACAATAATGTAAAAATAAAGTAATGAAAAACTTCTATTCAAAGTTATTTTTTAATATATTATGTTATTTTTATATTGAAAATCGTATAACGATAAAGCCTGTTATTTTTCAGCTCAATGAGCTCATCATTGATCTTTTACATATATTCATGTTCTTTTACAGTTTAATGAGCTCATCATGTACTTGTAAAGGTATTAAAAATTTTAAAATAAAATATGTTTGGATATTTATAAAATTTGAAAATTATCAATTTTTTTTATAAAAAAATTTGTATTAATTTAGTCATGATAAAAATAAAATATATTTTTGTTGATCTTCAATAGTAAGCTCATTAGATGTTTCCTGAAATGGTTAACAGGCTTAATTAATTCCCCTCTCTACCTTCTCAAAGACACTCAGAAGATATCGGAATTCACTTTTGCTTCATCTTTTTCGGTAATCTCATCAAAAAAGTGGAAGAAAATCGCACAATAAGTAACAAAAATTTGCAATTTTTTGGAGTGTTTAGCTACCAAAATTGTTTAATTCATTTTAAGGGGTTTTAACCACCACAAATTGTTTAACTCATTTATAATCAAATTACACGCGTAAATTTGTTAGTCACATCAGGCTACCGTCTAACAGAGTTATCTTTTAGGACCAAAAAAAATATTTTTATTTTTAGAGGGACCAAATTAATACATATCCGTAGAAATCAAACTCAAGAAAAAGATACAAAGAATGTAAAAGATAATAGATACAATAATTGTGGATTTTTAAGAAAATCATGATTATAAATATTAATAAATTTCATAAATATTTGCTAAATAGTAATGCATTTGTTTGTATTATGGATTGCTCCGTAATACAAAAAAGTCATTACGGATTGAGTAATGTATAATGGATTGCTTAATCCATAATGTATTTTTTTTTCTCTTGCGAATTCTTCAATCCATAATTATATAAAATTTGTGCAGAAGAATGGTTTTTCGGTGAGGCATGGATGTTCATGGATCTTAGCAATGCATGTGGTAGTGGTGGGTGGTTAGGTGATGGCATGATGGTGAATTTGGTGTGTTGTGGAGGTTGCGTTGGGTGGTGGTGTTTGAGTGCGACATTGGTGTTGTGTGGTTGGGTGGAGGTTGGATGCAGTGGTCATGGGGGGTTTGAGGGAGAGATGACTTGGTTTGATTGGGAGAGGAAGGGTAAGGAGGCAATATTAGGAATTTTGGGAGTGCATCAAGCAAAAACTGATGTGGGTTAAGTAATTGTCTCTACACTACATTCACACCATTTACCCTCTTTAGAACTCAATTTGGGCTCCTGGCCTATGTAACATTAAAACCATAGGTAACCCTGTATTTAGCCTACTGGAAGTGAAATTCGTTCTTAAAAAATGCAACAAAAGGTCATAAAAATCAAATCCCTTACACAATTTTCAGTTATTCGGAGAGGTAAGTTCTAAGAGCATCTTTAGTGGTAGATCATAAATTGAGGTCTTAGACCACTTTTTGGTAGATCCCACGGTGCCACGTAGAATTGAAGATCTCTTAAGATTTATTTCATTTTTTCCTTTAATGGTAGATCTCATTTTGGGATCTTAGACAATTTTTTGTTAGTTCCACATGGACTCCACTTTTAAATATTTTATTTAATTATTTTTTAAATTAAATATAATTAGTTAAGTAATTAATTTCAATGAAACATTGAAGAAAAAATTAATAAATATTAAGAAATAGGAAAATTAGCATATATTTAATTTTTATTTATGACTAAATGTTAAAGAAATGAAAAATACATAAATTAGATAATAATTTTTTTTTTGAAAAACATTAATGTCAAAGAAAAATTAAATTTCATTATTGTTGTGACTGTAACATTTCCAAATATGCTCCATCAAATCGACTTGAAGTTGTTGATGAATTCCTCTTGTATGCATAACGCGTCTTCTTTGCAAGTACGTAGCAAAGTCAGGAGGAATACCACGATATATTTGAACATTTGAAATGTCATTTTCTATGTAATTATAATCAACATCAACATTACCATTGAACGTATCTTGTTCATCTTCGACAATCATGTTATACAATATAATGCATGCTAACATTATATCCTTCATTGTATTTATGTTCCAGGCACACGATGGACCACATAAATTATGAATCGAGATTTGAGCACCCCAAATGCTCGTTCCACATCCTTTCTCACTACTTCTTGATATTTTGCAAATAATTTTCTTCTAGGACCTTGTGGCACTGGTATGGTCTTCAAAAATGTGAGCCAATCTGGATAAATACCATCTACAAGATAGTAGCCCATATTATATGGAGTTCCATTAATTGTAAATTGTACTGGAGGAGCTCGACCTTACAAAACGTCATGAAATACAGGCGATTGGTTTAACACATTAATGTCATTGTTTGCATCTGCAACTCCAAAAAATGCATGCCAAACCCACAAGTCTTGTGAAGCGACGACTTCAAGTATTATTGTGGGTTTGCGATTATCACCTCTATGATATTGATCCTGCCATGTAACTGGGAAGTATGCAACTATACGAATAGCTGCAATGCACTTCTGTAATGGCGAGAGACCCATTCTACCAACAACATCATATCTCATTTGGAAATACTCATTGTGATTACTAAGAGCACTAACAATTTGAATGAACAATTGTCGCCACATTTGGAATCTACGTCGAAATTGAGTCTCGGTGTATATCGAATTTTCTGAGAAGTAGTCATTCATCAATCGTAGATGTCAATTTTCACGATTGCGATTAATGACTCTTCTAGGCCTTCTTTGTTGATTGTTGTTGCCTCCTTGTTGTTGCATCGCACGTAAGTAATTCATGCTTTGTTCATCACTATCGTCGTTAAGTGTTTCGCAAACAATTTATTTCCAAACTTTGTAGAAGTCATTATTTCGACTCATTGTATGAATGATTGATTGCACAAATAAGTGAGATAATAATATTGTTTGAAGGAGACACACAACAATGAATGAGAATTGAACAATTAAATACCAAATTGTACAACGACTAGTTTTATAATGACTAGTTTTGTATTGACTAGTTTCATAACGGTTAGTTTTGTAACGGCTAATTTTATAATGTCTAGTTCTATATTGACTAGTTTGAGAAATTAAAAAAATTGAACAAATTATAATACAGTTAAAATAAAAAGCAAATGAAACATGATTCCTAAAAATACAAATTAAAAGATGGCCACAACAAATTAAAACTACCTAACAAATTAATACTAGATTCTTAGTTTATTTCAAATTATTTTACAAAAGGCTTTATGGTCTTTGAGTTGAGTTCCAGACATTGTAGAAGTGTCCTTCATTAGAATGTCGTAATACTCATTTTCCAATTCTTTCTCCCTTAAGGCTGCTAGTTTGGTGTTGACAACATTTCTTTCCCTCATTGCTTCCTTCACACCAGTCAGATCAACAGGATTGGTAGATGTTCCTACTCCTTTCCCCTTGCTCTTCCTTTTGGCTTCCTTTTTCCCCATTGGACGGACAATTAGAGATGGTGTGTCAGCTTTAGCATCTTCGAATGTTGTTTCTGGATTAAATGATGAAGAATATGCCCCAAATGCCGAAATCATCGTCCTTTTAGAGCAATTTTCAGTAAACTGTTCTAACCAATTCGGTTGATCTTTCAAAAGTCACCAAGCATGTTCCAAACCAAAATCGGTTCCTTCGTCTTCCTTCCAAATGGCATATGCATTAAGCCTAGCATCATTATCCGTGCAACCACTTTTCTTCAAAGATGCCATTTGCTTGTAATGACCCTTGAATTTTTGCACGCCCAAATTAATTTTTTTGCCATTGTGATTTCAATGATGCCATTTGCTTGTAATGACCCTTCAATGATTTCGCCAATGATGATCTTGTCTAGCCTAATTTGGGTAGAAAATTGTGAAAATTGCAAACTAACGTCATCATTTGAAACCATCGTAGGACTGTTTGCTAGGATTGATGGAAATGTTTGCGAACTTTGAGAATTAACGGTAGAAGAGGTTTGAGTATTTGACATAAAATGATTTGGTGGTGGTGGTGGTAAAAAATGAGGGGGAAAAAGGATGTCAATTTTGTGAATTTTAGGTCAAAGGAGACATGTTATAATTTTGTAAAAAAATTATATAACTTTGCTAATCAAATTGATTTGGATCCATTGGGAAAAAATATTAATTGAGTTTCAATTTGAAAAAAAAAATTAACTGAGATTGATTATGGAAAAAATTAACTGAGTTTGAATTTAGAAAAAAAATTAACCGAGATTGAATATGGAAAAAATTAACTGAGCTTGAATTTGGAAAAAAAGTTAACTGAGATTGAATTTGGAAAAAATAAAACTGAGCTTGAATTTGGAAAACAAAATTTACTGAGCTTGAATTTGGATACTAGAGGTTCACAAATGAAAAATGAGAATGCCAATTAGGTGTACAACTTGTTATTGTGTGAACCAATTTATACTGTGCACAACCACTCTCTGTTCAGATTTTTTTTCCGACTGTTGCACTGTGCAAAACGCTTACCGTTCACACTTTCCTTGTTTTTTTTTCCTCACTTTTTCCTCCTACCTCTTCATCTCCCACGCTCCACTATCTCCTTCCCCCACACTTTTTCCTCCCCTCTCTCGTGCCTCTTCATCTCCCACGCTCCACTCTCTCCTTCCCCCACTCAGTTTTTTTTATTCCACTTTTTTCCCTTCCTCTTCTTCCTTTCCCCCTCCCTCTCCCCCTTCTTCTCCCCCTTCTCTTGTAACACCCCATTTTTCGTAAAATAAATTAAAAGTATTTTTATTTAAAAATAAATAAAGTTTTAAAAAAATGACGAGATTTTTATAATTAAATAAATAAGGAGAAATAACTTTATTAATTAAAATTATGATTCGAAGGAAAATAAAAAAAAATATTTTATTAATTCATTTGATAGGAAATAAAATAGAATTATTGTTTATAAAATAATAAAAGATAGAGTAAATAATAAGTAGAGAGTATCCTAACTATAAATAGAAACATATTAGGTCAGTTTTCTGACGATATGTCTCAACGCTTTCTCTTCTTCTCAAATTCGTTTTCTCTTCTCCTCCTCCCAAAACTCTCTTTTTTTCGCATACATTCAAACTTGTCTTAGTAAAACGCAATCCCAAACTTATTAACCATTGGATTGTCGTGAAATTTGGACACCAGGTTAGGAAATCATTTACACACATCTCCACCATTGGGATTTTAAAATTAATGTCTGTGGTGAAAAAAATGTGCCTCGCATTGAGCTTTCTCTTTTTCCCACATACACCTAAGCCTGCCTCAGTAAACTAACAATCCCAGACTCGTTAACCATTGGATCATCGTGAAGTTTGAGAACTGGGTTCAGAATGCATTTTCAAAGGTGCTCACCTTTGGAATTTTCGAAAAAAATGTCTGAGGTGAGAGAGATGCCCTTCGCATTGTAGCTTTCTTTTTCCTGCATGCACTCAAACAGGTTCTAGTAAAACTACGATCACAGACTCGTTAATCGTTGGATCATTGTCAAATTTAAACACCGGGTTTGCAATTCATCGTTACATACTTCCACCGTTGGGATTTGTAAAATAGTTTCTACAGGGAGAGAAACATCTCTCGCATGGATACAGTAAAATGGAGGCTTCAATCTCTTCTCCTTACCTCTAACGCTTGAAAACCCTAATAGAGCAACCAGAAAAAAGCTTAAGGAATCTTTGACAACTGTTAGAGATGCTACTATCACTACCGGAATACACACGTGAGCCCGCTTAGAGGTAAGAGATGAATTTATCACAATTGAGGTTAAAATGAACATGTGTAGGGGTCCTTAGAGGATCACATTGTGGTTTATTTTAGGATGTTTATTGTATTGTAATTCTTCCTGTATGATTATGTGAAGTTTTTTGATGGGTTTTACTCTCCATGTTGTGAGAAACATTTTTGTATAATTTGTTTATGTTTTAGATAAGATTAGCGTGATAAATAGTTATATTGGGATCATGAAATAGTGATTGAAATTGTGTATGAGTGATAAATTGAATATGTGATGAATTGTGGGATAACATGTTGCTTTCAGATTATAATATTGTTATTGAGATTGAGTATAAGTGTAAAGTTAAACATGTGTTAATTTGTGAGATACACGTAAGCATGTGATGGTGGATTATGACATTATGAGATGTTAAATTGTGGACATAAGATTTGATTATGAATAAGTGTGTGGTTAACACTTGATGTGACAATACTTGTGTTGTGAGCTCTGAATTATACAATAACCCGACTGGTGTTTACTGAGAAAAGTGGTTATGTGCAGTGTTAAAGGGAAAGTGTAGGATTCCTAGTTAGGAACCTAAAGTATTAAATTGTAGCATAATGTGTTAAACATGTTTGAAACACGAGTGTGAGGTCATAGGTATTGTATAATTCATAAGCAGTGTTTGCATGCAAAAATTGTTTTAGGGATTGGACTTGAATCAGGAAGGTGATGCCCTAACAGATTCTCCAGAGTCTAGGCCTTGGGGGTAAAGACATTCGGTTTGAGTGTTCCTTTAAGCATATATTGATCTCATATGGTTGGAGCATTCTCACAAAACAAAATGACCATGACTGGTCACCTTATGATTTTACTTATTGAGAGAGATTGTGTGGTATGTCTTGTTATGTACTCCTAAGTGCCCTAGTGTGGTTTT
This sequence comes from Glycine soja, assembly GCF_004193775.1. Taxonomy (NCBI): domain Eukaryota; kingdom Viridiplantae; phylum Streptophyta; class Magnoliopsida; order Fabales; family Fabaceae; genus Glycine; species Glycine soja. The sequence continues at coordinate 15,989,692 of NC_041018.1, read as the reverse complement.
TCACTGACATGATACCACATTGCATATAGACTTGAGTCTTAGTATAATTGTTGCATAACACTTGCTAATTGTTTATTATGAAATTGATGAGTGTTATTACGTCTTGACCCGAGTGTGTGATTCATGTGTATTGGTGATTGGAAAATGAATTTTAAATTATAAAGTGATGAAGTGACATGGATTCTATTAAGTTGAGCTATGTTATAAATACTTTCATAATTTATTTTGATTACGTTTTTGTTTATTTGTTTTTTTAGAAATGTGATAATTCACTCCTTGTGTGCCATTTGTGTTTGGATCTTGAGATGATCTCAGACCTTGTGTTCGTGGAAGCAGAAGACTAAGTGAATAACTTTAAAGAATCTCGTGCTAGAGGACGTTGGGACACAATGCTTTAATAGGATGTGACATTTGGGGCATAAGTTTCTATATTAATTGCATGAAGTCTTGAACGATCTTGTTTTGAGCCGATATAATTTTATTATTTATTTGGACACATTCTATTATGATATTAAGAAAGTGAATGCGAGCCTTTTACCTTTTTGAAATGTTTTTATTTAAATGTGTTTTAAAAACTTTTAATTAATTTTGTATTCTTATTCCTTTTTATTATTAGTACATATATGTGTGGGGTAGAGAGTGTCACACCCTCTCGCGGCGCCCAACTTCCACCCAAGGAAGGTATTTTTTTTTCCTTCCTCTTTTGTTCTTGTTTGCATTTTCGTTCTTGTTTTTTTTTTCTTTCATTATTTTTCTTGTTCTCGCGGGTTGATTGTTGGTTTGTTGGTTGTTCTATTTGTAATTTTATATTTTTTTTAACATTGTACATAGGTCTTTAGGGTTCTTCTACAAGAATTCATTTTCTATCCGGGAGATCTCTATATTACCTTTATTTTAAAATGACTTTGTGTTGCTAAACCCTAACCATCATCATGCTGAGCATAGAAAATAGAAAATGGCAAACATCAGAAGTTGGTAAAGAGTTTGCGTTGAACACTAAAATTGCTCCAATAACTTAAAAAGAGTGCCCCCCAAAGTCTATCACATTACCCAAATAAGAAAGAACCCCCCTGTTCAACACATTCAACCACTCCAATACTTTACTTTCTTTGGAAAAGTAGGTTCCAGTTTCCCACTACCTTTTTCTGCGCTCACCACGATTAAGTGCAAGACAAGACAACGAACAAATCACCATTCACCAACCCTTGTTGAGAACATTCGGCAAGACTCATGCATTCCCCACCGTAGAAACTCGTAAGCCTCTTAGATTGGCATTGGCCCAAATGGAAACATAGCACTTTCCTATTGAAATCAAGCAACTACAACAAGCATAGCCACAAACAGTGTTGTTCCTGTTTAGGAGTCTCTGGTATATTGCCCTTTTTCCTCACACTTTTCTAGCCACATTCATGGTTTCACAAGTGTCAACTATCAACAATTGATTACAAAAATCCATTTACATTCAAAGACATTTTCGTTTTCCATTATTCGCATAGACACTAATTTTTCTTTTTTCCATTCTAGGGAAAGAACTTGCGTAACCACTCCTCTAGCTCACATGGATTGCGATGTGAACTCATAATAATAGTAACGTAATCATTTGACCAATCGAGTCTTAACGGTTGTAAAAGGAAAAACAAAAATAGATTGAAACCAACCGAATTGACTTCCGATGGAGAAGTCATAAATAAAACTTTCGATGTTAGCCAGATGTGATTGTGATCCACGATTTAAACTTGCCTTGGGTTTTATAGGAATATTAGTATACAACATAAAAGTATACAATTTATTTAGTTTTCTCTTTCTGAATAATGAATGATGAGTAACGCCTAACAAGGCACATTCCTCTTCCAAGTGCTTATTTGTTAATCCTTATTGTTATGCAGGTAGGCAAGAAATATTCAATCTTGGAAACAGGGGCTAAAAATTTTACACCTCGTCACCAATAATATTTAGATTAATTCATAAGTAAACTACTTCTTTTTTCTATTTTACATTTCTTATACAAAACTCCATCCATCTCAAAAACTAAGGCAAATTTCTTCTTTATGATAACTTTGTTTGATGAAAAATATCTACCAACTTTTATGATTAATGTCGACTAAGAAACTTTGATTGATTGCCTTCATTAGAATTATTTTTTTTCAGCTACATTTTACATTTACATAATTCAAACATAAAACTTAACTTAGGGATTCAAATTTAATTTCACTTAGATAATCAACTTATTGGTCTTAATTTATAAATATCACATGTCTAAACTCAAAAGCTTTATTATGAAATAAAATTGATAAAAAATACCTTTACTACAATTTTTTACTAATTACGTAAAATCCCACACCTGTCTCTTAAGCATTATAAAAACATTCTTCTATATATATTCATTACAATTAATTAGATAACCCTATAATAGTAAGAAATCAATTTATTAATATTTAAATGATCGATCGATACATAAATAAAATTGTTATAATTTATTTTAATCTCTCTCTTTATTTAAATTAGAATATATATATATATATATATATATATATATATATATATATATATATATATATATATATATATATATATATATATATATATATATATATATATATATATATATATATATATATTGAATAAAGGTGTTTTAAGTTATCATTCTTCAATGAAAGCATTTTTAGAACATTTTCTTAACTTTTTATCTCTTACAATCTATTTTCTTCAATGTCTTTAGTTCTAAGTTGATTTTTAATATTTTTTTAAAAGAAGTTATCAATAATTAAAAATAGTATTACATGACAATATAAATTATTTACCATAAATTTAAAATATAATATACATGTTCAAAATATTTATTTATTATAAATTTTAATTATAATACAATTTATATATTTAAAAGTATTTATTTATTATAATTTTTTTATAAAACATTTATTTCGTGCATGCTAAAATACTAGTATATATATATATCATAAATATATTTTCAATTTTTTTTTATTTATTATAAATATATATTTCATAATTTATTTATTTATTTTCACTTTTTTAAATTATATTTTAATAATTATCTATGAGTACCTACAAATATTAATGAAATTCATAAATACCTACAAACATCATCTAATCGAGTACGTGGGACTGGAAGTTATTACCTATAAAGTGTCCGCCTTTTATTTGTTCTAATTTCCTCATTTTTAATAGATGCTATATTCAATCTCAAATACATATGATATTTTTTTTTATAAAAGATAATATTATATTATTTTTTGATATTATTAAGCTTACAATATGTAGACTTTATGAAACTTTGAGAGAGGGAAAACATACATAGTATCGTGTCATCCTGATTATTACTTTCACATTCAGACCCCTGAACCACAAGTTATTCATACTGTTCTCTAGAGGAAATCGAAAAGGTACACTTCATTTTAAATGTATTAAAGTGGAAAAAGCTATAAGAAAAATTATAAAAATGATAAATATTACAAGTGACGTGATAAAAATAGTTAAAGAAAAAGGAAATATGTGTATATTTTATAGTTAGGAGTTGGTTCTTTAACAATGAAAACCCTTAAGATTTGGGAGTAAATAAAGTTCTTCATTGACTTACAAAAATAGTGTATATTTATAGTTACATGGGCTGTACCAGCAGAAGGCAACTTCAAGTATAATGTTGATACAAAAATAGTGTATATCATCCTGAACTCTGCAGGAAATTTTGTCCTTGCAAGAACATCGATTAAGGCTGGAACATCTCTCGTGCTGAAGCTGAAGCTTCTGCTCTTATGGAAGCCATCTTATGGGTGCCAGAATTAGGTCTCAACAATGTCACTTTTGAATGTGACTTGGTGCAGTCGTGTTCCAATATGGACTGTGAAATAGCTAGGTTGCATTTTGAGTGTTTGTAAAGCCAACCTAAGTCTTATTAACTCTAGTGTGAGTTCTATCCATAGAAAAGCAAGTCTAAAGTCGCTCACGTGCTTGCAAAGACATCTAGGTTCTATCACTACTAGAAACTATGTTTTTAACGTCACCATTTTAACATTGGTTTTATAAAAACCGATGTTAAAAAAAGTGCGTTGACATAATCACAAATAAGTTGAGTTCGTTAACATCGGTTTTTAAAAAATCGATGTTGTTTTATCAATTGTTAACACCGGTTTTTTAAAAACCGATGTTGTGTGTATATGTTAACATCGGTTTTTATAAAAATCGATGTTGTATTATTTCCCAAATTAAAACCTCAATCTGTGAAGACTCTTTTCGTGCTCTCATCATCACTCTCTTTATTGCTTCCCAAACCCTTCCACCAATGCCAGACTCATGAGTGCACACCGCGTTTTGCTTCCCAAACCCTTTCATCGTAGACACCGTCGTCACCGACAATCCCTAACCGTCTAATGAGTATTTTGTAAACCTAACCTCCATCAAGATCAATGGTAAACCTTTTTCGATTAACACCTCCTCCTGACCATTGATCAGAATGACTTCGACGGGACCAAGATTAGCACAACAGAGCCTTACATTGTTTTAGAAAGTTTTGTATACAAAATCTTTGTACGACTATTTATGAACGAGTCCTCTGTGTTTAACTTAACGGTGACAAAGGTTGTTGAGCCATTTGGTGTGTGCTACCCTGTGGGTGACCTCACAGAGACCAGAGTGGGACTCGTGGTGCCCACCATTAATCTCGTGATGCACAACGAGGACATGTTCTGGAGAGTCTTCGGGGGAAATTCAATGGTGAGGGTCGCCAAGGGAGAAATGGATGTGTGTTGCTTGGGTTTTGTGGATGGTGGGACCCGTGAGAGAATGCCCGTTGTGATCAGAGGGCATCAGTTGAAGGATAATCTCATGCAGTTTGATCTTGACTCCAACAAATTCAGTTTCACCTCAACTATGTTGCTCCAGGGTACCAAGTGTGCTAATTTCAATTAAACAAGTATGTATAGGTAATTTAATTGTTTCTATTTTTTGGGTACCATGTATAGAGCTATTATTACCTGTTTCATTAGATGTTGTGATCAAATGAATCACAATACTTAGTGCACATGTGAATGAGTTACCATTAATTGTCTTTTGTATTTGCATTATAGTGTGAGGAAGTTATCCAAGATGACAGAAAAGCTAAGCAAATTTGTGCTTAATGGTGTTGGTATAGTTAGTGGATCAATGATGGCTCATGTGGTTAAATCCCAACCAGAAAAGCATTCCTAAGGATGCTTCCTAGGGAGATTTTGTTGGCTTCCTTTGACGCAGTTAGTAAGTAAAACTAAGTCAAATACTTCATAACATTACTTTTCTTTCAAATAAGCAGCATCACCCTGACTTTCTTTAGTTTCTATCTCATGCAATGTTGCAGATAAGGTTTTAGATGCAGCTGAAGCTGCTGACAAACAAACTCTTTTTGCCACCTCCAAAGCTACATCCAGAGCGATCTCTAACACATAAATGACATTTGATTGAATATTAGTATCATAGAAATTTATAGTTGGATTTCAATGCCACTTTATGCATTAAAATGAACTTCCCCCAACTCAAATAATCCTTGAGTCCAATCAAATACACCAACAATATACAAGCAATGACTGTGGCATTAATTCCCATATCCCTTGGTATAACTCTCATGTGGCCAAAATAAGGGTCAAAAAGAATAAAATTTTGAATGGAATTCCCAGCTGATATATGCATATGCTATTGTTTTAAATTTAATGTCATACACAATCCTTAAACAACAGGTTTGGGGAGAGTGCAGGGGAAGCTACCTACATTTTATACATATCTATCTGTGTTGACACACCCATTTATACACACACACACAAACACACCAACTAGTTGGATTTATTTACATAGTTAGGATTTTTAGATTTGACCAATTTAGTTCTTCAACCAACAAAAAAATATGTTTATATTTAACAAAACAAATATTTGTTCCAAGGGGAGGAAAGGCTAGTAAAGTTAAGTAGTACTCTAGTACTAAGTCTTCAAGATGAAGCCTATAGAAAATTGCAATATCGTTAACATCAACTATCAAAATATCTGGTTAGGATTTTCCCTCTCCCCACGAATGATCAATATAGGTGTTCGTTCACACCTTCATCAGACACAACATTTCCTCGCAGTTGGTGAAATAGTTCCAGCAAGCTTTTATCACATACACCTCTCCGTAGCTATGGCCTTTACTATGGACTGGAAGGTGAACACGTTGGAATGAGATCATCCTTGACCCTTAAATCCAATGCCTCTCTCTCTAGAATAGAAGCTCTGAGTAGATCACAAGCACAAGGTTAGTTCAAACTCAAATTTATGTTATGTTATGTTTTTTTTTTCTATTTTGGTAATTATTTATTACATGACTGTATTGAATATTCAACTTCTTGAATACTTTGTTTTGATTAATATATTGTGAAGCAATGATACTTCAGCAATGCATCCAAGCTTAAATAGTATGCTTTACAACCAACTCTTATGCCATGGACATAACAATCCAAATAACTTAAATCACGTTCAAGAGAATATCAGCCAACAACAATTCTCGTATTACTCTACCTTAAGAAGCCATGATACAATTTTATACCCAACTATTAATTATTAGTTTGGTGCTTAGGTGTGTTTATGTATATTACATGATTATAATTTGTGTGTGTGTTTTCAGCCTGCTCTGTCAATTGGCAATGTAAGGCAGCTAGTTGAAGATCTTTTCATTTCATCAATGGGTTCAGAGAGAGTTGGGTATTTGGATGATCCTAACATTTTGCCTTGTGTTGGCAATGATGCTTATGGATCTTTTCCTTTTCCTCAAGGAGACCTTGCCCTTCCTCATGAAGGTGCTCCTTTGTTTTGTGACTTTTTATTTGTTTCTTTTTAATCTCAAATTCTCTACTCTTTCTTATCACTTCTTTGTAGCTTATGATTCCCTTTCTAATGCTCTCACTATCATCCAACAGAGATCGCCAGTGGTTAAGGTATCACCCGAGGTAGCCTCTACTTTGTTCTTTTAATTTTACATTGCTTTCCTAAATCTAATATGCTGATTTTTTGGCTAGCGTATCATTATAAGTCATTTGCAATGTGTGGATTGTTCCTTATAAGCTTAGTTGTTGGTACTCGATAGTAAATATTCAATATAGAGAACCTGAGACTTTAGTGTTACACCGTTACTTTTTTGTGTTTATTTTGTGTGCATGAACATTAATTTCAAGCCCCTTTGTTCTATCATTCAAGTTCAATATTGAGTGTTTCTGTTGGTTGTCACCTAGTTATTATTCTCTGCAGCAATGGACATTATTATCTTATTCTGGAGTAATCAATAGATTATCATTGGTTTATTATGGATAGTTATATTACTAGACTAGTGTTCTTGTATATTTTCATGTTGAACATCACAGTTGTTGCCCTACTAATCAACAACTGCTCAAGGCTATGCATATTTCTTGTATGGTTGGTTTTGCTCCCCCTTTCAAAAGTGGAGGGGGTAAATTCTAAGGATGTGCTTTATATGAACAACTCTTTTCTGAAATTGACACTTCAACTTTAAAAGGCTATGCCAAATACACAATTGATTCTTAGTGTAGTTTTGAAGAGTGATATGTTTATTACTTCTTAATTTATGGATAAACAATAACATAGAATTATGGGTATTTGATTAGTGATTTGGCTGGAATAACTTACAATTTAATGTGCATGCCACTTGTTAATATTATTGTTCTTGATTCTTTTGCATTATATACCTCACCTTAAAGTTAGTTCCATGCTTAATATTTTATATTAGCTTCTATAGTGGAATTAACATAAGTAATTCTGGAATTTGTTAGAAGAAATTGCACTAATACATGGTCACTTGAAAAGGGTATGATGATTGAGTTTGCAAAAAATATGGCTAATTTTCTTGTTGGTAGTGGAAAAAAGCATATTATTGTCTTCTCCCGCTTATATTTTGGAAAATGGAAAAAAGTTGACATGTCAAGGTGAGGCAGCATATTTCGAAATAGCACTTATTTGTAATTAAGATATTTAATTCATTTATTTCTATAGTTGTCATATTGGTTTAGGGAATTGCATTGAGAAACTTCCCATTCTGATATATCTATTGGCGATCATATAAGTGGTTTGCAGATTCATTACCTTTCTAGATTCATTACCTTTCTAGTGCCAACAAATGAAAACTATTGGGTGGAAGAAACTTCGGGAGTATAACCCTTCTCAAAAGAATTGGAAATATCTTAGTGATTTAGATGAAGGAAATGTAACTCTTGAAGATATTACTTCGGTAGAAGATGAGCTAGAAGAAAAAAATTATTGTGCTAGCTTTCCTTTTGCTGCACTTTTTTCTTTTCTCAATGTAACTTATATGCATTTAAATCTGATGATGCCATATTTCTTGTTACTTATGTAATCATTTAAGCGAGAAAAGGAAAAAAATGTTCTCATCATGTAACAAAATTGTAGTATGATTGGTTCTTGATGTCCTAAACTTTCTTTAAAAAGAATTTCTTCTAATTTGGAGTAGTTTTCCTTACACAACATGCTCCATTTTGTTTGCATGCCATGATAAAGGCTCTACCTTGATTGCATGTCGTGAAAGGTGAGACCAAGTGCATTAGGATTTTTTTTTTCATATGAAGAATAAATATCCATGCCGTTACCTTTTTTTTCATATGAAGGCTCTACCTATTACTGGTTAACTTTCTTTATCTTTGTTATCTTTTTTTATAATGATTTGTATGTTTTATTTATTTTTGTCGTCTTTCTATAATGTTTCATTGTTTTTTTAACAATTATTTGTTATTTAGCTAAATAATTCATGCATTATTGCATTTGTTTGAATAAATGCACTCTGAAGTTGATGGATTAATTGGTTCAGACGCAAATTATCTTATCATGACAAGCAATGATGATATCCTTTTTTTCCAAGGATTTTATTATGATTCACTATTTTTTTTTATCTTCCAAGTGTCACCACATGATAAAATTAACCATTAATATTAATATCAATATTAATATTATTAAAATTTTTGCAAAAAATAACATTGGTTGGTCTAAAATCGATGCGGTGAGCACATTCACTTAATTTTTTTTATAATGATTTGTATGTTTTATTTATCTATGTGTCATGTTGGGTTGCTTATAAAATTAAGTGTCGTGTGTAAAATTCTTTTTGGTCAGAAGTAGTAATTCACTGTAAGCGAGATCTAACCCAGTGGATTAGAAGACACGTGTGGTATCTGACCAGGATAATACACACACACACATGTATGGGGAATGTATCAAATGAGAAAAAATTTAAAATGAGAAGAATTGGGTTTAACTGTTAGATTATAATTAAAAAAATTGATGGTTGATATTAAAACCTAATTTCATCATGTTTACCTAGCTAAAGGAGTATTACTACAGAAAATATGTTTTACATCGGTTAAAAAATATTTTTTTTACGTCGGTTGTACAACTAATGCTGATGCAAGCGACATAGAAAGTCAAACTTTTTGAATCGGTTGTTAATCTATCTTAAAAATTAACTTTTTTTGATCGATTTCTTAATCGACTATTTAAATCAGTTAAGAAAAAGAAATGTGATGTATTAAAAATTAGAGTTTTAACCTCATCATCAAATTTTTAATTGTAATCTAACAATCAAAATCAATTCTTGTCAATTCTTTTATATATATATATATATATATATATATATAATCAATACATTTATTTGTATCACTTTGATGGTAATTCAATCCATTTGTGTTGTTACCAACAAATCGTTGATCCGAGTGGTATTGGACTTCATCCCCTTAAGCAAGGGAGAAAATTCAAGTTTTGTGGATGAAAAAAAATGTATTGAAAGGAAAGAATTCCACTAAAGGTGGTCAATCAGGTTTCCCGACGAAGATTAGTCATCAACAAAGTCAATAGAGACTCCACACCAACATGGTAAAAAAGAAGTCATCTATGTTGCTTTGATGACATGGAAGATGAGGACAAGTAAAACATGGTTGATTAGTAATAATGAAATGACATTCTAAACTTGTTGAATGTTCAAGAACCACTTTTAGAACCCATGCAACACACAAGCCATTATTTTGGAATGATTAATCACATAATATGTGCCTACAATTTTTTCTTTATATTTTATCACTTGTTAATTTTTTATTAGTTGTGTGTAAGAGTGAGATATTAGATATGTGCTCGGACAAAAATATCTCTAAAATAAGATAGGTATGAAAAATGAAATTGTACCGATACTTTAACCCACAACTTTACAAATATATATTAAGTTTTTCTTCTTCAAATGGTGTAGTTGGCTTTTAAGTAGTTAAGTAGTGTAGTTTTAACAAAATTCTCTAATGTGTAATTCAATATTTTAAAAATTGACTTTGATTTTATGAAATCAATTTTCAGCTACTTTATTGTTAGAAAATTTGTGACATTTTTTCTGTTGTAATCATGGTAATTAGGGTTTTTGGTTCTCCAATGGAATCACAAGATATCTCATAAGCTTTGATTCTTTGGGCCAGATATGAGACTAATATTTGATCTGGGGCTTTAATAAAACTCAAACTCGTCGCACCTCCTAAAGAATTTATTTTCTGAGAATTAATCTTAGGTCTTTTCCCACAAACTCAGCATACGTAGCAAACTAAACTACACCTAGGAATGTTCACTAATTGGATTGGATCGATTTTGAAGGAAAAAATTATCCTGACTAAATCACTTTGGCTATAATTAGTTGTAGCCTAACAACTCAAAATTATAATACACCATTTTGGGCAATGAACAAATTTTTTATTAATTTTCATTCCATCCAACAAAATTAAGATATGATCTTGGATTTGATCATGTGCCCAATTAGATTAACATTTTTATCAAACATCATGTATCAGATCGCATGTTACAAAATTAAGGTAACCTTCCTTTAAATAGATTGATTTTTTTATGTTTTATTATTTGGAGTGATTTCATATTTATTTAATAATTCAAGGTTATAAAAATAACCTTTTATATATTTTAATATTTAGAGTGATCTCATATTTTAATCTGAATGAGTCAAAACCATCCAAATCAGCCCAAAACCATAGCACCTAGAAAGCCACAAAGGCAAATCAAAGCTCCTGAAAGATATGAGTTTGATGTAGTGTTTTATGTGCTACAAGTAGTAGAAGACATTGATTCATTCAAACTGTCCACTTATCAGGAAATAATTTCATGTTCTAAAACCGAGGAGTACTGGACAATGTTTATGAATGAAAAGATGGAATCCCTTTAGAAGAACCCAATTGGGATTTAGATGAGCTACTTGAAGGCAAACGAGTAGTGGTGTGCAAGTAGATCTTTAAGAAGAAATCTGGATCATCCACTAAAGAAGTCATTGGTTATAAAGCACATCTGGTAGCTAAAGGATACAATCAAAAGGAAGGAGTGGACTACAACAAGATATCCTCTCTAGTAGTTTGAAACATCTCTATACGTGTTTTGCTGGCCCTAGTGGCAACTATGCACATGGAGTTAGAGCAACTTGATGTCAAAACTACCTTTCTCCATGGATGACTAGAGGAAGGCATTTTGGTGCAACAAACTAAAATTGTTGAGGTGGAAGGAACGAAAAATTTTGTCTATAGATTGAAAAGGTCTCTTTATGGGTTGAAATAATCACCAAAGCAGTGGTACAAGAGATTCATTGAGTTCATTGTCTTTCATGGGTACATCCGAAGTCTCTATGACTCATGTTTATCATAGCATGGTGGACGATGGTTCCCACATCTATCTAGTGCTCTATGAGGACAACAAGCTCATAACATCTCAAAATTTGTTGGCAATTCAAAAGTTGAAGTCACTACTTAGTAGTGAATTTGAGATGAAAGACAAGGGAGCTCCTGAAAAGATTCTGGGCATAGAGATCAAGAGGAATCAAGTCCAAAAGAAGCCTTTTCTGTGCCAAAAGGAATACATTCAGAAAGTGTTGAATCATTTTGGGATGGTATCCACAAAACCAGTATGTACTCCTCTAATAGTGTCCATTCGTCTATTTGAACTCAATACTAAGTCAGGATCTAAGAAGGAATACATGTCTCGTGTTCCTTATGCAAGTGTTGTAGGTAGTCTTATGTATGCTATGGTATGCGCCAGACTAGACCTAGCACAAGAAGTCTATGTTGTGAGTAGGTATATAGGCAATCCTAGGAAGAAACATTGGCAGGCATGTTCTAAGAAGCAAGTTCATGCACTAATTGGATCTAGCTACTTAACGTCGATTGTTGGAAACGAATTGAATCACTTGTAATTTAAAAATGTTATTGAACCAAGGTGAAGATTGTTGATTGTTGGACGATGGACAATAAAGATAGGGTTGACAGAAACATTGGTCATCTACCCCAATACTTTTTTCTTCTATATTGATCTTCCAATCTTCTAGAATCTGGTGGACCGTCCAATAACGTAGAAGGGAGTGTCAAGTTGGTGGTTCATTAACATAAGTTGTGTTGTAATTGTAATTGTTTCTTGTTGTAACTATTTTGGGTTAGATAGTTAGTTGTTGTCTCCTTGACAAGGTGCTTTGTTGTGCTATTTTATCCGTAATTATTTTCAAAGAGGTGAGTTTAGTTAATAGAGGGGTGTGGGTAGATAAAAATCTAGCTTCTCAAAGAAGCCTCTCAAGAAAGCTTCCTAAAGAAGTCTCACGAGGAAGCTTCTCAAGGAAGCCTTTTATTGAAGCTTTTCAAGGAAGCTACATGAAGTTGTCTCAGTAAAAATACTTCACAGCCTGCGTTAACCATTGGATCTTCTCGAAATTTGGTCTGTAGCTTCACAGAACACTTTTCCACAATCTGGCCGTTGTTATCTTCGATACGACATCTGAAGTGTGAGGAAAACTTCCTTTCCTGCGAGCAGAAACACTTGAGCGTTTTAGCCTTTGCTTTTCGTGTAGCCTTGGAAAAATGTCATTTCCTTCTCTTCCTTTCTTCCAAAACCATTTCCAACGTCCCAAACACTTTCTCCATCACCCACAGCCACCAGTAGCCACCATAAACCGCCATTGTTCTCCATTGAAATCCCACATCGAGAGGAACCCTTCAACCGAAGCGGAATCTTCCAACTTGGCTCGCGGCTTCAGTAGAGAACGAAGCCCTAATCTGACCTTTCATTTTCCTTCAAGGTAACCATGGTTCTACACTTGTTTCTTGTTAGTTTTATCTTACCTTTGCATCATTCTGAGTTTGGAAACTGTCATTGCATATTTTACGCTTCCTCTGAAAAACCCTAGAGCAAAGAGACTTTGTAAACGTTATCTTTTCATGAAATGAGTGTTATTTTCGTGACCTTCAATGAACCCCGGTCACATTGGCGTGATCAGAATTTCAAAATGATGTCCCTTTGTAAAACCCGAAATGCTCTCAACCCTTTCATGTAGTGATGTGGGTGTTTGACCCAGAGCATTGTTATTAGCTTTGTTTTCTGAAATCCGTATTAAGTCTCCTTTGTTTTGGTATGGTAGAGGCTTGCGTGGAACCGATGAGCAGGGACGAAAAAGAAATCTTCAAGTGACGTGACGAGGGACCCGCGGGTAGCTCACAATAGGTGAGGGGAGTTTATTATAAAATTTATCGTTTTAACACCATAGTTAAGGTCAGGGAACTTAGCTATGAGAATAACTGTCTGTCCCTGTTGCATGTTGATTTTTCCTTCATAGAAAATGATGTTTTTAACTAATGGGATGTGATATAATTGTCCTTCATGTGCATGCGGGTTTTCCAAGAGAAATAATGTTTTTAACTAATGGGATGTGATACATTTGATATTGATGTTGCAAGCTGGTTTTCAGGAAAAACTATGTTTTGACGAATGGGATGCGATATATATTTATTGTGATGAATGAAATTGATGTCTTTATTTGATTTGTGTTGTTTGAAGACCTGAGGAGTGTAAATCTCAGGCATGAGAGAAATATATATGTGCAGAATGTGATTTATTGTTGATGTCGCTATCGAGGATTTTAATTGATATGTGGTGATATTGATAATTATGATGATATTGATTTGAGATGACGTTGTTAATAAAGACCATGTCAACATGAATTGATGTTATTGTTGATTATTATGTAAATATGAAACGAGGTTTTTGTTGTTGATAACGTCATTGAGACGAGATGATGTCTATGTGGAGAATGATATGAAAATGGAATGTTGATTGATGTTGGAAATGCATTGGCATGTGCATGTTGTGTATGTTCATGGGGGGTGCATTGACCTTTTCGGATGACCCATTCGTGGGGGACTTGAGTGGTTAAAGAATCTAAGCATTCGCTACGGGGATGCTTAGGCGCTTTAATTTGTCTATGGCCATTGCACTTGATGGTGCCCATGTTCGATACATTGGATGTTGTGTATGTTCGTGGGGGGCGAAGTGCATTGGCCTTGTCGAATGGCCCATTTGTGGGGGACAAACGTGGTTAAAGAATCTAAGCATTTATGAGGGGATTCTTAGGCGTTTCAATTGGTCCATGGTCATTGGCACTTGCTTGTGGCTACGTTCATACATCGTATGTAGTGTATGTTCATGGAAGGGAAGTGCATTGACCTTGTCGGATGGCCCATTCGTGGGGGACAAGCGTGGTTAAAGAATCTAAGCATTTCTAAGGGGATGCTTAGGTGCTTTAATTGGTCCATGGTCATTGACACTTGCTTGTGATCACGTTCATACCTCATATGACACAAGAAATAGAATAACTGTGGCAGAGTGTACTTTGTACTGAGGGGGCGCATCACCTGGTAGGGAACTCCTTTGGGTCCCATGCTGATCATTTATGGGGGGGCAGTTACGTGCACAACCGGGTGGTCTCGACGAACTCTGCATGGTTTCCTAAGTGAGAGTGTCGTGTGGACACGCTTAGGCTATTTCCTGAGATTTGGTTCTTGGTACGTACCACATTGCATCTGAGAGTTAAGTCAAGTGCATGCATCATTTTGTGCAGTCTTGATTGGATCCATGGATGGATGATGAGTAATTGTTGAATATGGATGATGAGTAATTGTTGAATGTGGATCATGAATAATTGTTGGATGTGAGTGTCGAATAATGAATGTTGTGTAAGCTCATAATGTTTGCCTATGTTTCTTGCTAATTATGGTTATTTGGAATTGATATTGATTCTTTTTATAATGAACTCACCCTTGCAATTTTGTATCGTGTGGTTGATACCTGTGATGATCGCGAACATTGTTCATGGGAGCAGAATGACAACATCAGGGTGCAGGGAGTAAGATTCTAATGAGGAGCTGCCGAGCCGACGTAACGACGTTGGCATTATTTTGGGAGAGAGTTGTATTTTGTTTATCAGCTCCTCCATAATTGGATTATGAGTCATTTTGTCAAATCAAAGATGTAAACTTCAGATTTTACTTATATGCATGAACAAATTTTAATCTTCCATCATGTGGATGACGTGTACTAAGTTGTTGTTCCTATATATATATATATATATATATATATATATATATATATATATATATATATATATATATATATATATATATATATATATATATACACCTATATATATACACCTAAGTAAATGTGTATGTTTTAGTGAATGTATGTTGAGACAAAATTACTTCTATTTTCATAAGCAAATTAAGGGAGTTCTTTTTATAAAAATTGAAATTATCACATATTAGAGTGTTGATATCGTAACGATGAGGCGGGTCGTTACAGTACCAAATTTTTTAAGTAGTAAATTAAATAGTAAGATCGAGTGTCGAGTCCATAGGGACTTTGATTGTACTCGGAGTTTGTATATATCTAATTTTTAAGCAACAATGAATTGAATCAAATCTTGTTCAGTGATGACGCATAAATATAAATTTGATGTAAATTAAACTATAGAGCAAAGAATCTGCAAGGGAGAGAAAACAAACACTAAGAGCAATGAAGTGACGTTGATGCAGAGTTATGGGATGTGTTGGGGGCTCATCCTACCAAAACTACTTTCGATGCAATTGTTAATGATTTTTCTCTATTTAATGTTAATCCAATTATTACCCACATCTACTAGCCTACTCTAACCATGATTCCTCATGTAAGAGAGCCTAAAGCACTTAATATTACTCATAATCCCTTAAGAGTTACATCAAATAATTTTCATTATGAGTAGAGATGCATAAATTAGGATAAATAATATCAATCTATCCTTAGAGATGGATCACGTAGATGTTCTTTTCAAGTTCTTATAATATGAACATTTTCCAATGTCTAAATCCTAAAACACTACATGAGCATGGATGATCAGACCACAAACATGGTAATAAGCATAGAAAAGAAACAATAATATCAACATAACCTTAAATAGATAGTTAGGATTATTAAATCAAGAGAGTTTGGTTTGCAGAACTCCCAACAACGATGGGTTTAGCCTCTTATTGTCATGAGAGACTTACAAAAATAGAAGGTAAGATGAAATGTAAGAGAATGAAAGAGAAATGGAATGAAATGGATTGTTTGATGCTCTAGAGAGTGATTTTTTCTTCAACCTCCAATGGCTACCTTATTCCTCCTATTCCCTTGTTCTTCCTAGTGCAGCCAATCAATGAATATCCTCGTTTTTCTCAAAATATCTTCCCACTTGTTATTAACCTAGCATTGTCACACTGTCACTATGTGCTAAGCACGATGCTCGTGCTAAGCTCGCATGTCCAACTACATTAAGTGACCACGTGCTAAGCCGTAGGGTGTGCGCTTAGCGCGCTTGCACATAACAATTGGCTTCCAAAGTGGCTTCTTGCGCTAAGCAGACTTATTGGGTTTTGCGGTCCTTATGCGCTAAGTGAGGCTGTCACGTTGCGCGTGACCCTCCAATTCTTGAATCCTCTTCCAAACCTTTGTTGTATCTCTACAAAAAAAAAAAAATACAACCAAAATCACTATAAATTGATTAACTTTAATATCTTTTAGATAAAAACTCAGAAGAAGCTATGTTCCTATTATTTTGACACAAAAGAAGTAATAAAAGAGAAGAAAATTATATAATTTTTGGGTGATTTAAATACACAAATAATGTATGCATAACACTCATCGGAAGATAAAAAAAGATTATACAAGACCAACAACTGTACCTGAACATTAAATAACAAAAAATTGTGAAGAAAAAGAACAATGCTTAACTAGGTTTAATGCATATTCCTCTAACAACAAAAACCCAAAAAACAATAACAACAAAAAGAATAGTAAGACTAACTTGATCTGTCACTATTGATTCCAACTCCATAGAGTGAGAGAAGGTTTGAGTAGAAAGAGTGAGAGAGCATTTTTACCTTCGCAGAGAGTGAGAAAGCTTCGAGTACAAGGGTAACTTTGACGACGGCAGGGTGGGAGACAACTTTGATGATGATGGCAAATGGAAGGAGAGCGCGAGAGACAACTCCAATGGTGATAATGAATGGAAGGCGATGATAGAAAGAGAGTATGGGTTACAATAACCAGGGTTAGGTGTGAGAGAGAGACCGTGAGAGGGCACGAGAGAGGGAGTAAGACTGTGAGAGGGCGTGAGAATGAAAAGGCAAAACTCGTCCCTTTGAAAGACGATTTTTGAAAACTAATGTTGAACTCTTACTTTCAACATCAATTCATGAAGAAATCAATATCAAATTATGGTTTCAACAATGATTTTGTGTAAATTGTATTTAAAAAGTTATAATTATTTATAAAAATGTCACCGTATTTTTTACAACAATAACTTTGATATAATTGTCATTGAACTAGTGTTGTTAAAGCTATTTTTATAGTAGTGGTAGTAACTATGTTGCATCTAACATGATAGTAATAAAAGAAAAAAATCTGCTATCTAGTTTAATTTTCAGTACAGTAATTTGTTTAACCCTCTAATTATTGTGTCAAACTTAGTCCACTAACATTGAACATAGCATATAATAGCCAATGAGATAGAATAGCAACCCGCTACCAATAAGCACGGCTTTGATAATTAGATGATTAAACCAAGTGATAATTACGGAACAAAATGTAGTCCAGCCTTAACTAATAAATCAATAGGATCGTATTTTGTCCCTACAGAAATGAACAAAATGATGTTACGGATGCTTTAGTGACAAAACAATCGATAGAACTAAAACACTAGACATTAGAAAATGAAAGTTAATTAATAGTTAGCGAGGAAGAGAGCATGCATACACATCAATCTTCATTTGTAGCTTATCTCTTTTAGAGAAAAGGAAGAGGGGACCATAAGCCAAACCTTCCGTTAGTAGGTGTTGCACTCACAAGAGGCCACCACAGTCCATGTATATGTGGTCCGGTTGCTTAACGTGTGACGAAAGGAATAAATGAGGTTTCCAAATACTTGATATGCTGAGACACTAATCTTATTTATGACCTAACAAATTAGTATTGCACCAATTTCTTTTAGAGTCTCAACTTTAGATTTATCATAGATTTTCCGTATACTTTCCTTTCTCTTCGATTTTTCTTTTATTTTCATTATGTGCCGTAGAAAAACTTTCCTTTCGGAATGTGAAATGAAATTTATTCATATGTTTGGTCGGTTTTTGTCTCATTGATGATTATTTTGTAATATACGGCTAGTTGGGTGGAAAATATCAGATATGCCATGATGTCTCGCAATTTTATTATAAACATACATAATGCCTGGGTTTTCCTGGTCCCCATGTCTGTATATATGGGCTATTATCACACATGCTAATATGCTACAAAAGAAAATTCAAAACTATTCTCTATTATATTTTACGTCAAGTATTCTCAAGAATAAACTACTGGCACATGGATCAACAATTTGAATAATAGTTTAGTATATCTTTATAATTGTGATTAAATAATTTGAAGTGATAAAAAATCTAAATAATAACCACTGATTACTATAGAATCGTATTTTTTAAAAATTATTACATTTTCTTAGAATAAAGACAAATTTGAATGGAAAATTAAATTAAATATCAAATTGTAATGCAATGCATTTTTTGGTTTTGACCAGACACTCTTGTACGACTAATTCCTCAAATAATGTTATGAATACTCATTAACTACGAAGTCTTCCCAACAAGTATCGTATTGATGGTTTGAAAATTTGGTTCTCATTTTGAAATGGAAACTTGCTCACTACCTTGTCTAACCCTTAATGGTAAAATAAATTATTATGTACGATAATGACAATGATTTCTTTAAAACAAGAACGTTAGTGGGAAAATTTTATTAAGTTTGATATAATAAATTTGAGTTTTTATTCTTTTTGCATTTTTTTTTAATTTGAGTAGTTCTGCTAGTTATGAAAAAAAAATCGAAAGTATGTAGGAACTCATTTCCACGACTTCCATCAAATAAGTGATTTATTTTTCCTTTTTTAAACTTTCAAATAACTAATAAAAATGTGCACATGTATTCGTGCAAAATCTTTAGAGCTATAGTCATATCTGCCATTATAAATAGTAGAACTCTTAACTTTTTGACACATATTTTATGTGTATATAAATGAAATCAATAGTTTTCTTCTTTATTTAGTTATTTAATCAACTGGAATTTTTAGTTTCTTTGATTTTTTTTAACCAATACTCAAATTCGTTAATCAATAATGGATTTAATAAGATATTTACAAATCATAATTACTATAATGTTTTTTTTACAGAAAATATAATGTTTTTGGATCACTCAGATACAACATAATTGGATTAACATAATTTAATTACACATCCATGTGGTTAAGTGAAAAAACTATTAAATCTAAGTGCTCAAATATTTTTACAATTTTAAATTAAAAAATTCAGTTAGATAAATTAGAAATGAATTTGATTGATCTAAAGTGAAAATTTATTTCAGATAATATATAAGGGATCTTCAATAATTTTTTATTAAAAAAAACTAAAGGATTTAATTTGAGTAAATTTATATTTTATGATATATGTCTATATAATGTTAATAGTTTATGTCTTTCTATATATTGAAGAGATAATCAAGAAATAGGGAAAGATATAAAATAAAATTAGAATACATTTATTTAAAATTTTAACTTCATAATTTAATTACTCAACCATGTGGTTAAGTGAAAAATTATTAAATCTAAGTGCTCAAATATTTTTACAATTTTAAATGAAAAAGTTCAGTTAGATAGATTAGATATGAATTTGATTGATCTAAAGTGACATTTTATTTCAGATACTATATAAGGAATCTTCAATATTTATAAATAAAAAAAAAACTAAAGGAGTGAATTATATTTTTCAGTCAAAAAATAAATAAATTTATATTTATGATATATGTCTATATAATGTTAATATATAGTTAATTTCTTCCTGTATATTGAAGACATAATCAAGAAATAGGAAAACAAATATAAAATAAAATTAGAATACATTTATTTTAATTTGTACATCGTAATACTAAAGAGTATTTTCCTTTAAATTTAAATATGCTAACATTATGACCATTTTAAACAAATAACTTGCAAATGCAAACTTATAAATACACTTTATTTAGTTATTATAAAAATATTCATTATAAAAGAATCTTATTCTCCTATAAATAGCCAAATTTAATTAAATATGGAAGGGATGGTAAAGACAAATAACCATATGTGGGAGGAGCGGCTGCTGAAAATTTCACATGGGTGTAGAGGATATAACACAAAATTACACATACACCTCTTGCTATGCATGGTAGAAAATTCCAAGCAGATGCGGGTGAATACAATAACCAACCCACAAGAATACTAGAAAAGGAAAGTGTATATTATGTATGCAACAAGAGGGGAAAATAAATAAGATAAGGCACAAACACAAACACAACACAGTATATAGTGCAGTCAGTGAAAATTGGAATGAGAGAGATGAGGGAGGAAGCGCGTCCCAGAAAGGGAAACCAAAGGAGTAGTTTGTCTGAGTGAATGATGAAAGCGATCTAACAAATGAGAGCACAATGTATCTGATAGGACCAATGACTCCTCACCCAAGTCCTAGTCTCTGTCGCAGTCACTATTTATTATTATTAATATTAGAATTTAATATTTATGTATTGATATTATAAAATAATTTAATATTATTCTTCAATAATAAATTATTATTTAAATTATTTTAAAAATCAATAAATTTATCATATATAATAAATTATAATCAAATAATTAAATGTCTAAATAAAACTTTTTATATATATATAATCTTTTTCTCTTATTGTTATTATTATATAATATATAGTAGTAGCATCAATCACAAGCTCGACCACACACCACCACTTGTCCCCAATTATTATAAAACTACACGATGGGGAAAGAAATTTGTCTTTGAAAAAAGAAAAATTGTTGCAAGTAGACCCCAATTATTTTCCAACCGTTCAAGAAATCCCATATTTGGAAACACCCAACTCAAAGGGTAAAAAAGGTGGTCTCGACCCCAACCTATTTGCTTGATGGCTTTACTCTATTGGATTTCCATTTGTTTTTCACTTTCTGGACCGAGGTTGTCTTACTCTCACCATAAATCAACCATGCTATGTTTTTTCCGTTGTTATTATTATTATTATTTTTAATTATTTATTTAGTTTTTATAATTTCTAAACTTATCCTTCCTTTTTAATTCTTGAGGTTTCATAATTGAATTTTTTAGTTTTTAAAATTTATATTTTAACTATCAAAAGGTTTCTGCTGTTAAATTTTTTAACTCCGTTAGTTAATGAATTTTAATCGTATAAATCTTTTGAGAATTAAAATATAAATTTTAAGGACTAAAAAATTTTCTGATAAATTTGGAAACTATAAAAACTAAATAAATAATTAAACCTTATTATTATTATTATTTATACGCTTAGGGTTTTTTTTTACTCACTTCTATCTTTTTTCTATTAAACTATTTATTTTGTCCATCACTTTCTTTTCTTTTATTTATTTTTCACTCATACACTTCTAAAAAAATATCAACAAGTATAATTCAATTAATTAAATAAGATGCGTTAGTTATTATAAATCTTTGATAATATCTTTAATTTTCACTGATAAAAAAATACACTCCTAAAAATGGGACGTAGGTTTAACATTTAAGGTGAGAAGGGCTTTAACCTGTACTGAACACTGAATTGCAGAGTCTCACTTTGTACTCCAATCTGCAATTTACTGGCTTTGTTCTCTACTTTTCTTTACGTAGAATCAATTAAGGCCCATGGCATCAAATCTTTGGACCGCCACTCACTGAACCTCTTCTTCTTCATCTATATCCTGCAGTGCATTGGCTCTCATGATTCTTAGCTTACTCTCTTGAGGGTTTGCATAACGGGATCTAAATCTTGGACCACGCTAGTTCTTCATCCATTATAAGCTCTTCAAGAAATCATCAGCTTAGATACATTGGTTAATATGATTTTTTTTTTTACATAAATACACAAAATTTACAAAGACATATCAATATTTCTTTTTATTTGCATGACTATATCATTAAATGATAATCACAATTTAAAAAATACTTGTCATAGGAAAAAAATGCAATTTTGTAATCTTATTTTAAAAACATTATTGATTTTATATAATTTTGTACTATTTAGTATGGCTTTAGTCCTATTCCAAATCACATCCCAAATGTATTGGTCAGTTTTTTTAAACAAAAAATTAGATAAAATTAAGCGATACTCCTTACATGTGCATCCAAAAATATCTTACATGTATTAGTATTGAATGCGGGTAGAATACCAATACATTTTGATTTTTAGAGTATTAATTTGCAATTTATAGTCGTAGGTATAAGTATCCTTTAAATTATTAATTGTAGCTAACAAAGTTTATAGTCTTACATATTATAGTTGTTAAGTTATTAAATATTACTATCCATGGAAGATCTTTTGTAATCTAGGACAACATTGTGTTAACTTTTGTACTTTGCTTGAATAATGAGAAGAAACTCGAGATAAATACAAATAAAGAATATATTACTTAGATAGATAAAAATAAAAAATAATAATAATCTCTTTTCATCTATCCAGATAAATCGCAGAGTAAAATAATGA
Source organism: Glycine soja (assembly GCF_004193775.1). Taxonomy (NCBI): domain Eukaryota; kingdom Viridiplantae; phylum Streptophyta; class Magnoliopsida; order Fabales; family Fabaceae; genus Glycine; species Glycine soja. The sequence continues at coordinate 15,966,721 of NC_041018.1, read as the reverse complement.
ATGATTTTTTTAATTTAATAAAAATGATAATATCAATTTTATATGAATTTTTCTTATGCAGAAATTCATTTTTATTTTGATAAAAATATTTAAAAAAACAAAAGGACTATTGTACAGAAAATCTCTCCTCAAGGAGAAATATTTTTTTTCGGTATAAACTCCACCCAAGAAAATTTTCCTCTTTTAATTTTGCCACAATCCAAACATTAAGAATTCCTTTCTATCGTATTTTTCTCCCCCTGACTATTTTTTCTCTTTTTCTGTAATTCTTCGAAACGAAACAAAAATGTAATGATCTCTTTTGGGCAGTGAGCTGCAACAACAAATCAATCAATATTATAGACGAAAGCGTATCGTTTTTCCTTACTCAAATAATGTGGTTTGCAGACTCATCAAGTCTAATCATTTTTCCCTTTTATTTTATTTTTCCATCAAAGTAGTAAAACCAAGTACAAGTAACCTAAAACTTCGGCCTTATTATATTAAACTATTTGGAGCATACTTTTTGCTCAAAATATCTAAGATGACGCCGGTGATGACGAAAACGTGTATGCTTTAATTGATTTTTTAATTGTTTACCAAACCACAAGGTCCAAAGAACAAATGGGACGATTATTTTAGTCACAACAAGCATTATTATTTTTGCAACCTACGAGATAACAAAGTTTTATCATTAAACATTGAGACTGATTCATTAACGAGTCAGAAGTTGTTCCCTCTCAAACTCACAAGTCTAGAATCGTTGAACCCAACCAATCCATTAACCAATGAAACCTCTGCTTCACAAAAGTACATCCCCTCCTATTATTATATGATGAAACAAAAAACCTGTTTTTGCTTTTATAATTAGGATATAATTAATTATTATTCTAAAGAAATTTGGCTTAAAAATTAAGTTATGACTAACTGATATCCTTGACATATTAATTAAGAAATTAAAATAAAATATTTTTACTAAATGATTTTATTATTAAATAAATGTTTATCATTTGATTGTGTATTTTTTTATTTTGAAATCATGTCTATTCAAGACATGTTCAATCATTTGATTAATCAAAAGATTTTAAAATTCTTCGAGGCCTAAATTTATTTGGGTCATTTTGTATCCAAAATATTTGATTTTGGTGCATGTTAACCAAAACTTAATTTGCATTTTGATTTCTATTCATCAAAATAGGGTTTGGTTGTTCTCTGTCATTCACTAACTCTCTTGGGACATTAACTTTATTTTCAAGATTATTATTATTATTATTAGGTCTTTCTTTCACTGGTATTTCCTGAATTATATGCCTAATCCCAGGTTGGTTTCTAGGAATGATCAAAGCATCTCCTATTCAGGTTAAGATATCATTCATCTATTGATAACTTTCATTGGTAGTTCTCAACAAAGGATTTAAAATCGAGGCCATGTGATTTGTCAAAGTATTAATCATCTCATGATTATTATGGCCTATTTGTTGTCTAAAAACTACTAATGTTTCATTAGAAACACATGTGAAAATCATGTTGTTATCTCCTGTTACCCTATCTTTGATAGGAACTCTCATATTTCTTAACTGTTCGACATCATAAGAATGGTTGTTGCTCCCAAGTTCTAGAAGCCTATTGGTTCGCCTACTAATTACAATAGGTGGTATTGTATTTTGACTTTGAGGCATGGATAGACTCAATTGTGGCATATTCATTTCGTTAGACAATGGTGGCATACCTCATGGTCTTATAGTAGAAAATGGTGGGGTGTTTGCACTACTACAAAAAGAAGTTTAAGTCAGTTCTAAGACACATTCAAAGACGGTTTTGAATTGTCTTTGTAGTCAACATTGTGGAAAGTTAAAACTTTCTAATTTTAGAAACGCTACACATTCTAAGATGGTTATCAGGAAAATAATCATCTTGGAGTAACCACATTTTAAGACGGTTGAAAACTGTCTTAGAATGTATTTTTTTTAAATATATATAAAAATTAAGAATTCTAAAACGGTTTGTCAAATAATCGTCTTGGACTATGATTCTTTTTTTTAAAAGTATAAAAAAATGATTCTAAGACGATTTTTCAAATAACGGTCTTAGAATGTTTATAATCTAATACAGTTTTTTCAGAGAACCATCTCAGAATGTATTTTTTTAAACAAAAAAAATTAAAATAATTTTAGGATTCTAAGATAGTTTTTCAGAGAACCGTCTTAGAATATCTTTTTTTAAAAAAAATTAAATATATTATGGAACTTATTTCATTTATGTTATTTTAAATTTTACATAAATTTAAAATATCTATAATTTTGTGCTATACGTGTAGAGATTAAATTAAAACAATTAAAAAGACATTACACATATAAGGAACCTCTTGATGATTTTAACTACAAATAAAGGTAGAAGACCAAGAAACTTGCAAAAAAGGGAGAACAATAATTACATCCACAAGAAATTCTATCATTAAAAATATAAACACTTTTCAAATATGATACTTCCACGAGACAACTAAAATTATAAATACCGTTAAATCAAGTACTACATAGGTACAAAGTAAGCCCTTCCCAACACGTTTGAAAAAATGGTAGTCTTCGCTTTCCAACCCAATATTCTTTAGGTTTTTCTTGGCATGCATTGAACTCAGTAGATGAAAACCTGCATTGGAAGATAAGAATATAAAATAAAACAAATGCAATGAAACAAAAAGGAAACATAGAAGAAATAAGGACGATATTTCCACATCACAGATCATGTCCACTAGTGTCTGAATTCTGAAGCTTGCATTACAATAGATGTTTTTAAAGATAAAATAAATAAATTATTATTATTATATAATAGCATACCCAAAGCGAATCATTTCTTGATTAGGTAAAATGTTCACTAACTTTTGCTTAGATTCCTAAGTAGAAGCATCCTTTCTAATTCATTTTTTTTCTCTCTTCTTTTTTTATAATTATTTAGGTGGTAAGTCCTACTCTACTAGGTGACTATGATTATTAAAGAATTTGGCCATCAACATTAGTATTATTTTTTTAATAAACGTGTTCATATTTTAAAGGATATAAAATGCTCAGATTCAAGTGCAAGAACAGAATGTATTACAATGATAAAAATTAATAAAAACAAATTATTTATAAAATTTAAGATTGTATAAGTTCTCATTAATAATTATGTATACTCTATTCCTATAAAATTTAAGATTGTTGTCTTAATTATGTATTCTCTACTTGCCATGCAACATTTTTATGGTTCATGTGAGAAAGTAATCAAAATGAACACATCATCAGTTATAACAATCGATTAAAGCATGCGTTATAACTCACCAGGTTCTCCTCCAGAGAGTATTGGACTTTCAGCTGGTTCCATACCATAGAGCTGGATAAAAATAAAATAAAATAAAATAAATAAAAAACAATGAGAAAGGGGGATCATTAAAGTCCACAGCGGTAAATGAGAGCCAAAATATATCTCTCCATTCTTAAGAAAAATTACATGCACATATTTAAACATATATACAAATTTAAAAACTAACATTTATATTAGGATTCTTCTCTTTAAGAAATTTCCCTACACCCATTATGGTACCACCAATACCTATACCGCTAACAAGTGCATCATCTTTCCCTCCTGTGCCTTCCCATATCTCTGGACCAGTGGTTTCATAATGTACCTACAAATACAATAATAAAAAAAATGTGTCACCCAAGTTGTCAAGCATCCACTCTTGTAGTTAGATAACAAATTTTTTAGATACACCAAATTAATGCCAACATTTTCGTTTCACGCGTCCACTTCCTAATATTTCTACACAAAAGTTGTAGTAGAAACTAACTTTCCTATGTATAAATACAAGTTCAATTAGAGTTTGAATAAATACAAGTTGTGATTTTAAAAGTACTCAACCTATTTGTGTTACTTTCCTATGTACTCCTAAACATATCAGTGACATTAATGACTCCACTTCAAACCAACATATGAAGAAATAGAACTTGCAATTGCATGACCTCAGCTACCTGACAAGCAGAAAATAACTAATAGCTCAAGCTATCGATGGTTTTGCATAGCACCTTGAGTAACAACGTCCATTAGCCCTGGTCCAGCCCCTGACCAAGAAGTGCAATCCAAAAGATTTGCTTTTTGTGCAGCAAGATATGTTGCAAAAATAATAAAAACTTATAACGACCTTTGCCACTGTCACTATTGTTAATGCCAGAAACAATATGATTAGGTAACAAATGAATGAGATCTTATGCAATACACACCAACAAGTAAGCTGAAAAAAGAGGTAGGAAACTATTGTAAAAATATTTACTTACCTTTTTAGCCCACTCTTGTGCTTGCACATAATGTGAATGGCTAGGTCCCATCCTTGAAGAACCCAGATACACAACTACTCTCCCTAATTTGTTTGTGAGTTCATAATATTTTTTAATCTCTTCTTTAACATGTAATATTAAAATAAAGAAAAAAAAAAGTGAGTCAGTTTCCTGGATTTTCGCTAGAATTCCAAAGGACTACAAAAATTCTTGATAGAAGGACTTTGTGCAAAGTGCTTTTCTTGTGAACTCAAATATGTACAATTTAGAATCATTTCCGGCCATAACAAAATTTATACCAAAAGCTTGAGCTACTATTTCCTTATCCCTTCATATAGCCATAACACAATGGGAGCAAAAGTGCAAAACCACCAAAGAGAACCCAAAATTCACTTGAGTCTGACTCAGTATCCAGCTTGCCATTGTCTACAGAAAAAAGACCATTTCGCTAAAGGAATATAACGCAACACAAAATAAATAAATAAAAAGCCATATTGCAAATAGCGCTTGATCCACATCAAATTGAAAAGACCGACTATTGAACCTTGAGCCATATTGTAGGCATTTGGAATATGTTGCATTTTTTTTATTATTTTGAATGGAAAAAAGATGTTGATGCATCATGCACAGATGACTAGCCCTGGCATTTGCCAACCAGAGTTGCACAAAGTGATGGAGGGTGCTAGTGTTTTCTGCACGATCAAAAGATTTTTAAGGAATGACTTTTATTACAAAAATTACAATTTTTATTACAAAAATTACAATCATTGTAACGACGCCTATCACCTTGTGGAATTTCGAGCAACTCGTGAAAGTCCAAACCTGAAGATTAACATGGCAAAAACATCAGTAAAAAGTAAAACCAATGATCCATTATGCGAGTTTTAGATATGGTAGGCAACTTATGTAAGGAGAATCTCCTACGTAGTCTATTCTAAACATCTCCAGAAGTGCGTTGTCCACTTTTGCTGCATAAGATAACCACTAGCAATAAGAAAATGCAAAATAGTATCCATTTAGAGCTAAGTAAGTGCTGCTTAGAATTTAATGTGCCAGATTTCTAAAGATGCACTGAAAATTCATAATTCAATATTCCAATTTTAGTTAAGAGGAAATACATTACTAATGTGACATTAATTTTCTAAAAGAATGAAATCCAACATGAGTATCAACTTTCTTCTTTTTATACTAAGAGCTCATAGGCTTGAAAAATTCATTGCTACTCCTATACGCATCTATGGCATATATAGTCAATATTTATATTATATTATATATATATATATATATATATATATATATATATATATATATGTATGTATGTATATGTATATATGTATATGTATATTATATTTAATAAAAGAAATTATTAATGAAATAGTCAGAAGTTCTAAACTCATTGTCATCCAGATCATCAAGATTAATGATTCAAAGAAATTGTAAAGTATGAAACGTACGAAGTAGCAAGAAAATCATCGGTCAATCCACCAATAAAAATGACTTGCCGCTTGAAATCACCATCTTAAATGCAACCTGCAAATAAAAATAAAAATCTATCACAAGCCATTACACAAAAATCAGGAAAAAAAAAAAAAAAAGAGGAATTGAAAAGTAAAGAGACAATGACAGAGACTGAACTATGGCATTGCAGGAACCATAATCACAAAAGAAATAACACAGTAGTGGAAAAAGTATGAAGACATTAACGATTACAGAGCACACAAACTGAATAATTACTACTTAATTTTTTTTGGTTTGTTTGAAAAATCAGAGATCTCGAAGGCCAAAGACAATGTAGGAGAGTAGGTGCAATATTTTATTGATTTAAAATCAAAATCATCCACGATAAAATCATTTTTTTTTTATAAAAAGCAATAAGGTAACGGACCTAAATAGGATTGGAACCGTACTTGAAAAGAACCCCTCCGAATTGATTTTTGCGGACGACGGGGATTGACAAACCTTGAAAGCATTGACTAGATTGGCACGATTCTCTTCATCGAGGGCTGCACATAGAGGGAAACAAAAAGATGATTGAGAAAAAGAAAGAAAAGAATGAAGTGAGAGAGGAAGGAGATGCGAACCAGAAGTGAGATCTATCATGGCGATGTTGTCGTTGATCATCGAGAAGGTGTGTGACTGAAAGAGGCAAAAAGGAAGAATGAAAATGGTGTCGATCTAGTGTAAGAGGCGCTTCTCCTCCACCTGCCACGCATTCTGGTGTGAGGCGAAGATCTCGACTACGCATGCATTGGCCTAGGAGTCCTCCTGTCGCTAAGACTTCATCTGCAGAAGCTCCTCGGCCACATTGATGACGATGAACGATTAGGGTTTTGAGGGGGGAGGGAGGGATTAATTCTTTTGTGCGAAATGGGGTCGAGGTCTTTTTAAATGACGCGAGAATGACATTAATTTCAAAGACAATTTTTTTTCGATTGTAAGTTCTTTTTAATCAAACAGAAAAGTTCAAGAGTTTTAAACTTATCAAAGAATTCTCTAATATTTAATGCATATAACAATAGTAATTTCAATAAAGATATCCATTTTTAATTATAGCAATATCATATAATAGTCTATAGATGATTTGTAAGTAACTTTTATGGTAGTGTTTTCGATTAAAAGATTAATTTTGATAATTATTATACTTCGATAGTAATTTCTATAGATTGAAAAACTAAAAGTTTTGAGAAGAAATAGATATTGAAAAAAGTAAAGGTTTAAAAATATGTAATAAAGTAAAGAAACATGAATTCATAAAAGGTGGGAATAAATACATATACAATGACCTTCTATATTAGTAGCCAATTTCAATGCGAGACGTTATTAGTGTTTAAGGAGTTAAGTGATACGATTCAATTCAACGAAAATTGACAATCAAAAGTCTTACTTCTAATTTTAATGATCGGATTATATGATTTCGATACGTGTATAATCATATTTCTAAATACACATATTTAATGTTATTTGATGTTTTCATATCATGTTTTTGAACTGCTTCAACGATATTTTAAAATTCAAAATAACCTTGCTCTTGAGCACCTTTAAACTCCACGAGTACTTTGATAAATTTGTCCAAACATGAATTTCTATCGAAATGATTTACTTCCGTGACGCATTCAATCTTTTGAATTTCATTTCATATATTGGTCACTTTTATTAAATGCACTCTTTGGTGTGTCTCGAAACAAATTCATCAAACCAATATATAAGTTTCACAACTTAAATAAATTTTACATAACAAAAATATCACACAATAGGTATTATTATTTTTGCAACCTACGAGATAACAAAGTTATATCATCAAACATTGAGTCTGATTCATTAACGAGTCAGAAGCTGTTCCCTCTCAAACTCACAAGTCTAGAATCGTTGAACCCAACCAATCCATTAACCAATGAAACCTCTGCTCCACAAAAGTACATCCCTCCCTATTATTATATGATAAAACAAAAAACCTGTTTATGCTTTTATAATTAGGGTATTGTTAATCACTATTCTTAGGAAATTTGGTTAAAAAAATTATGTTCTAACTAACTAGTAGCGTTAGTATATTAACTAAGAAATTTAAAAAAATATATAAAAATTATAAAAAAATATATAAAATAATTATAAACATCACAATTTTATGTATTTAATTAATTTTTTTCATTTAAACTCTTTAACTAATATTCTAAGAATACTGATTAATATTTATCAAAAACTAAAAAAATACTAAATATGCAAATCATAAAAAAATATAAAAAAGTTACAAATATCTCAATAAAAAAAATTCCTTTTAAGTTTCTTGATTAATCAATGCCTTAAAAACATTGGCATCATTTGCCTTACAATTAACACTGCTATTATGCGCTTGCTTTTCTGCTTTGTCGTAAAGGTGGAAACTGACATGGCTGGTTAAAGCGTTAAACCCTCTCAAAACCCCTTCACCATTATACCCTTTTGGTCGCTTCTTTTTTCTCTCTCTCACTCCATGTATCAGAGTCCTTTTGAAGCTTTAGACGAACAATGATAGGTCCCTCTCGCCATAATGGCTTTGTCTGACTGCTTTTGGCCGAGAGAACTGATTCAAAGGACACCGTTGATTGAGACTATTCATCACCATCCGATGATATTTCCAAGACACCAGAAAATAAACCCATTTTGTATCTCTGATTCCCTACTCCTATATCAATATTTATAAAATTTAAAATTCCCTGATTCGTCATAATTTTGAATTATTATTATTTTGCTCATTTAAGCTTTGGCTAGATTTGTTGTCTCAACGTTTTTTGTCAAAGCTAAACAACCCAGCATTATTGCCCTTCTAAGCAACCAAAGTTAGCATCTTTCCTTGGAAAAGTTTTTTCTTTTTGCCAAAGACCAAAGAGAAATAAGGAACAAATTGACAACAATTATGTGTATGTGATAGCAATGCATCCCAAATTAAGAAACGAATAGGTGCTGTCATAAATATACCACAAACGTAGAAAAGCAATAAAATCAGAGTTATATAAGATCATAAAATTTTAGTCAGAGCCCAGAATATCTAGTTAAAGATTTCGTCCGTTTGTTAGTTTGACTGACCTAGACCAAGACTAGTAATAAGTTCCCCATTTGGATTTTCTCTTCTTTTTTTTCCTTTTTCTTTTATCCTTTCTTTTTCACCTCAATAGTAAAGTTGTGGTCTTGTGTGAGCAGGGGTCTGGGTTGGACATGGGCACAATCTAACACTGCATCCTTTTTACATGCTAAGAAAAGAAAATAATAATTTTTTTTGGGGTGGAACCGTTGAAGGGTAATAATAATAATATTACTTGAGGAGCAGATTAATGATTATTTGAATGTAACTAGTACTTGGCGAGGCAGAAAATTCTCTATATATAATAGGGATCATGAGGGTCTCATGAGAATGTGGAACCCATTTTTCTGCAGCCAACCTTGAGAAGAGGGTCTTATCTGTTGTTGGAAACTTGATGATGCTGCAGCAGTTGCTAAATAATGTGAAGGCCCGGTTTGCCACTGTTGTTGATCAGTCATTGATAATGAAAGATCACTCCCAATTCGGCCTCCAATGCTGCTGCTGGGAAACTACATTTACAAATTAAATATAAATATTTATTATAAAAAAAGATAAATATCAACAGGGGTCCTATGAACACTTTAACTAAGGGTAAAAGGTTTTTTTTATTAACAACACATAATTGTGCTTTCTATAATTTCTTTTTACTTTCTTATATTTTACACATTAAAACTATTTTTTTAATTCTTTATGGACAAATCAAGTCTTAAAAAAATTGGAATTACAATTCTAATGCTAATGTGTTTCAATGATGGTAATAATAGTGGGGGGGGGGGGGGGGGGGGGGGTCGTGTTTCTATATTTTGTTATGTCTATTTAATGTGAGCTAAAGTGAAATTAATTGAAGAGGGTACCCACATGAAAATTTGGTGGGTGAATGTGTGCAAAATTTTGAAGCATTTGGGACTCTCCACCGTGAGACTTGTAGGGACCATATCTTAGTTGCATTTCATTGGAGGCTGGAGAATGAAGGTGGGTTTGACTTAGCATCCTCAGTGTTTCACTCTCCCCGTGCACATCCCTTCCATGTGAGTCCTTGTTGTTGCTTCTATTACATGGTTTGGGGAGTATATTCACCAGCTGAATGGAAATTAAATTAGTAAGCAGGAAAGAAAAAAGAAGAATAATATTAGGAAACTTAAGAGGAATGAACAAACCATCAAGCAAAAATAATAATAAATTATATTATAAAGTGTATGAAGTATGAACCTTAGGCTTGTTTCCCCCATTACGCCAATTAGACTCAGATGGCAGGTGCTGATCATGGGTTACAGCATTTGTGGCGTGATTCCCCAACGCTTGATTATTGCCAGGCTTTGAAGTTGCATTGCCCAAACTTAAATCCAGATTGTGATCTGGAGCGTTACCTGTGGATTCTGCTAATGCATATACATATAAATTATATATGTGGAGTGTAATTATTAAAGCATAAACATGAACTAATAGAAAAAGTATTTAATTTTATATATATCGTCCATTGCTTACCGGTATTGAGCTCATTGTTGTAGATGCTGGGATCAAAATTCGTTACAGCCTCTTTGCCATTGCATTTTATGGCGGCTTTGTCATAAGCCCTATGGTAAATATGTGGAATAAAATGAAAACCCTAAAGATGAATAATAGTAATAGTTTATATTCTTTGCTAGAGAAGGGTAATCTAGAAATTGGAAGGTGAAAAAAAAATGACAATTGACAATGTGACCAAATTAAAACTAAATATGTAACTAGTTAGCTAGTTACCTTGCAGCTTCTATCTCAGTGTCAAAGAGACCCAAATAAACGTACCTAATGAATCATAAGAATTAATCTATCTCGGTCATGAAAATGAAAGAATTTTCGAATAGCAAGAACAAATAGAAAATTTAAGAAGAAATAAAAAAGAGATAAAGAAAAGAAAATAAGAACGCATACTTTTTCCCTAAAAATTGGCCCATTCGAGCCTCCCATCTTCCACACTTGTGCAAAGTGACACCTCTATATTTGGAGCTTCCTCTCGGAAATCCAGTGCTTTGTCGGCGAAGCACGTGGACGAACTCTTCCTTGGTAAGATTGCTCATCTATTAACATTGCATTTAACAAAATCATGAGAATAATTCAAGATAAAAAAAAAACACTAACTGTAGGAGATAAGGTGCATCCTATACGTATGACTGTTCAAGATAAGATAAATACGATAAATGCATTTATATCGAATAAAAAAAACATAATCCACAAATTGATCACCTGCTTCAAGTCATCTTCATAGTCTTCAATATTGAAGTTAATGTCAGCCTCCACTCCTCGGAATTTAATAGCCGCTCTATCATAAGCACTGAAAAGAGAGACGGAAAATACACAATTTTCTTTGAGACTCACAATTCCCCGGCCCACAACGAAATGTGATTTACAATAATATTTGATATTTGGTTCAAGACATGGAAAAAGTAATATTACAAGCTTGGTATAATACTAAAGGAGGGGGCAAGGGCTCACCGAGCAGCCGCATGTGCTGTGTCAAATCCACCTAGACAAATTTTACCCAGACAAAAACCATCAAGTCAGTCACCACAAAAAAAAAAAAAAAAAAATCCCCACCCACACACAACACACACACTCACACTCTTGTCTCTACCGCATCACAGCCAAGACAAAAAACACAAAACAAGAAAAAAAAAACCGTTTTAGCCTCTTAAAACAATATTAGGAAAAATAACTGCCACAGTTCACACAAACACATATACAATTATTGTTATTAATCAACTTTACCTAGATACACTTGTTTTCCACAATCCCTGCAACACAAATTGAACAAAAAAAAATCAAGTTTTGATTGTCGAGATGAGAAGAAAAAAAAAACACATTTTTTTTAATAACCATCTTATTGGTTGGCATGTCCTTGTGCATACAAGATGAAGTATTCTCTCCCGAACACATCTATTACATTTTCATGTAATGGAAGGGAATTAAGTACTAACCATATATGAGACTCCCAGCGACCCGTTCTTCGGTAGAAGGTGACTCCTCTATACTGAGAGCTCCTTGACCTCGGTCCTCGGCGACTCTTCTTCATAGGTTGAGAAACCTCCACTGATGATTTTCCAGCGCCAAGTGTTTCTGATTGGCAAAATTTCACACCCACCCAGTGAGCACGAGGGAAAGTAGAGCTTCCACCGGTTCCACCACCTGTTGCAACCGCTACGTCAGCATCTTCCACCGGAAAAAATTGCCTTGTCACAGGTGGGTGGTCACTGTCCATGGACTCTTCATCTTGGGTCACAGAGAACCCGAAAATCTTGCTGCTACGTTTCTTCATGCTTCTTCCAACACCACCTTCTTCATCATCTTCTTCTTCTTCTTCTTCTTCGTCCACTTCTTCTTCTGATCCGTCTTCGATGACTACTGCAGAAGAGCTCGAATTGGAAACAGATCCAACCCTTTTGCCTTTGTTGTTGTTGATCATGTCATCTCCATCGATGGAAGTCTTGAGGGAAGAACACCCTTCTTCGGATCCTTCGTCCTTGTTAATCCTCTGATCGGGTGAGTCGTTGAGATCCCACATTCTAACATTAACCGAACCCAGCAACAAACCAACCCAGATGTCTGATTCTTACTCTCACATCAAAAGACCAAACCTTTGTTTAGTTTTTGCTCTTGTTTTCAATTTAACTTGGGTTGGCTCGAGAGGAAGAAATTGAGAAACTAAGTTTGTGTTGTGTTTGTGTGTGTGTGTTGGGGTGTGTTGTGTTTTTGTTGTCGTGGTTTGAGAATAAAATAATGGGAGATGCGAGGTTGGGAATTGAGGGAAGAAAAAATCAAACCTAGGACGAGTGAAAGAGAGAGAGAGAAAGAGGTAGGTGTTGCAAAAATGTAGTAAAGGAGATGTTCAAAGATCTTTGTATTCCACAACTGCCCAATACAGCATAGACGAGGCCAGTTTGAGCAAGCTTAGACGAAAGCATCTCACCCTCTCCTTAACACACACACTCTCTCTCTTTCTCTCTAACCACTTGCTTCTCTCTTTTCTTTTCAATGTGACTCATTATTTCAACTCTCTCGAAAATTGTCTTTTTTTTTTTTTGCGTTACTGAAACAACAAATATTTCTATTTCTGTTTTTATTTTTATTTTTTTTTAAGTTATTAGGATGAACTATTCATCAATTTTATTAATAATTAATTTTATTTAAAAAATCAATTAATTACTTTTAATGATTTTTTTAATTATTTTTTCAATTTACAAGATTTGAAATGAAAATTTCATTTAAAAAAAATTAAATTTAATATTACTCAAATCAATAACTTTATCTGTGGTATTTTTATTTTTGTGACTCGTCCTTTATTTTTATTTTATTTTTTTACTGTTTTTTTTTCTCTTTCTTTATTAGAGAGGGGGTCAGAGAGTTAAATACGAGTTGGGAAAATAGGGGAAGAAGGAACCATCTCTTTCTTAAACAACTTTCCCACGTTAACCAAATCGAAAAGCATCCCGGGGTTGTCTTTCTCCCTCGTCTTTCTGGCGCCTAATTACCCAGTAATGGAAATAGACAGCGGTAGGAGTCCTAAAGAAAGATAAATTACTCAAAAATTAGCTTTTGTTATTGTTAGCCTCTAAATTCTAATCGTTAATCATTTCGATAAGCAAAGCACCTCCAAGCGTTTTTATCTTTTAAGGATTATGACTACGTTTTACCATGTGGGGAGGACAAAAAAGGAAAGTAATTAGGGGTGGTGGAGGAGGGTATTTTGGGGAAGAAACTCCTTGGAATATTAAATAATTGTTTGATTTTATTGTATTTGTGAGTCTAGAGGAGCACATTGTGCAAAGAGTTTGAGTTTGTGATGGGTTTTGGCATCAGAAAAGGAAATGAGAATAATAGTAGTAAAAGGAAACTCTTTCCAGAAAAGTCCAATCCAAGAGTACGGGAAGAGGGCCACCTTTGCCTCTTTCGTTCTCCAAGCGACCAATGCCCTTCCTACGCTCAGTACGCTGTACCTTGTATTTATGACCCTTTCTTACACACTACTACCTCACTCTCCTCAAACTGCGCGTGTTACCCCCCGCCCTCCCCCCAGATTAATCTTTCTTTTCCCTTCTAACAAAACAAAATAAATTGTAAAGTATAATTCTCTCAAATTTAAAATTCATTTTTTTCTGGTATTTTTTTTTCTTTTTGTTCCAAAATAGGTTTTCTAGGATTTGAGGTTGTTTATCAAGAACCCAATAGTGTAATCTATCTTGCTTTTAGGTCTAGTATGAGTTATATAATAACATCATATTTAAATTGGATCATTCAACATCTAAGTCAATCAGTATGAAGTAGACCAATCCAAAAAGAACTCTAGGACACATAGTCTTTCAACCTCAAGTGTTGTGACGCAAAAATGTTAAATATATGCGAAGCTTGACTCAATGACGATTAGAGGATATTAAAGGATACACAATCCCTAAGCCTCAAGTGTTGTGGCGCAAAGACGCTAAATATATGTGAATCTCAGCTCAGAGACAATCGAAGATACGAAAGGATACACAGTTCATTGGTCTCAGGCACTAGTAGCATAAAGAGTTATAGCATGAAAAAAGATTGACACATGTACCTTTCAATATAACACTCGGAGAATACACTTTTCATTTTTTCTCAACCCATCTCTTTTTTTTTATCTATTATCTCATTTATAACAATTACCTTAAAAGGTCAAGATGGGATAGAATGAGGTGAAAAATGAAAGAGAATAAAGTGAAAAATATAAAGATAAAGAAACAAACCAATATACCTAATAAGTAATATAGTAAAAAAGAAGAAGAAGATAAAGTGAAATAAAATAAAAAAGAAAATAATATAAGTATATATTTATAACTTTTATTGTAAAATCATGAGCATAGAAGGTTTAACTCATATAGAGCCTCATAGATATTCTTTGGAAAGAAACTTAGAAGTTAAAGTACACATTTAAAACAATTTTTATTTCAATTGAGTCTAAGCTCAAAAGAAGATTATATATAAACTAAACGGGGAGTAAGTACTCTCCAAACATCAGAAATTAAAAGTTCACTAATTAAGTAGGAGAATGTTCATATATCACTAGATTCAATGTGACACCCTGTACCCCACACATATATGTACTAAAAATAAAAGGAATAGGAATACAAAATTAATCCACAATTTTAAAACACATTTAAGTAAAAATATTTCAAAGGGTAAAAGGCTCACATTCATTTTTCTAACATCATAATAGAACTTGTCTAATAAATAATAAAATCATCTCAGCTAAAAACAAATTCGTTCAAGACTTCATGCAATTAATATAGAAACCTATGCTCCAATGTCACATCCTATCAGAGCATTGTGTTCCAGCATCCTCTAGCATGAGGTTCTCCGTAGCCATCCACCTAATCATCTGCTCCCACGAACACAAGGTTTGAGATCATCACAGGATTCAAACACAAATAACACACAGAGAGTGAGTTATCACATTCCTAGCTAATAGAGAGAAAACAGATAGATATATATATATATATATATATATATATATATATATATATATATATATATATATATAAAATACAACTTACTTAAACATAACTCATGTCATTCCACCACTTGTCGCGTAACATCACATCTCAATACAACACATCTCATTCATTTTCACATCATTCACGTACTCAAGGATCAAACACAATATTACTCAACCAATTAATATCGAAAAATACACAAGTGTTATGCAACAGATATACTAAGACTCAATCCTATGTGCAATGTGATACCATGTCAGTGAAAAAACTCGTCAGGCGCTTAAGAGTACATGACAAGATAGACCACACACTGGTAAGTTAGGTCACTCTCACTAGGTAAAATTATAGGGAGACCAATCAGGGTCACATTGTTTTGTGAGAATGCTCCAACCATGTGGGATCGACACATGTTTAAATGAGCACTCAAATTGGGGGTAAATCCCAAGGCCTAGACTCTGAAGAGTCCGTCAAGGCCTCTCCTTCCTGATTCAGGTCCAACCCAGAAAATATTTTAGCACACAAACTCTATCTATGAACTTTACAAAACACATAACTCCTCAATTGTTCTCAAAATGATTTTATCTCGTCGCGCTTGTGACTAAACTCGTTGGGTCTCCACAATGGTTCCCATCACAATACTCGTCGCACATTAACTTGTCGCCCTTAAAAGGTCTTACAGTCGTGTGATTGTATAGTTCATAGCTAATAACTCAATGCACACAACATCTCAATACACATGTATATTACAATTCAATACATACTCAATTTATCACATACACTCAATCTCAATCACAATGGTATAATTCCAAAGCAACATGTTAATCACACATCATGAATCATATACGCATTACACAATATTAATATATACATAACACACACATAGGCTTTACCTATGAACTATGCAATACACACAACTACTCAATTGTTTTCAAAATCACTTTAACTCGTCGCGCCTCAAAGTGATTCAACTCTTCAGGTTCCCACAGTGGATCTCATCACAATACTCGTCGCGCAAAAACTTGTCGCCTTTAAAAGGTCTTACAATTGTGTGATTGCATGATAACTGCGAAATATAAGCTAATTTGATAGTCAATTTTGATTAATAAGTGAGTGTAATTTCTTTACTTTATTATTGTTTTTAATAAATAATGAAGAAATTAACATCTTTGCTACTTTTTATTAGCAGAATTCAAAAGAAGAAGATTTCAAGTGCTTTAGAGGAAAAGTTGATGCAAAAACTGCAAAAAAGGCCTTGAAGAAAAATTAAAGAAGTGGACCGCTCGCTTAGCGTGCCACTCAGGCTTAGTGCGTGCCCGCGCTTAACGCGCAACTCAGGCTTAGCACACAGAAAAGCCCACGACGAAGCCCAAAGGCGCGCTTAGAGCGAAAGCCCGCGCAAAGCGCGAAGTCAACATGAAAAGTAAGCTACCTAGTGTCTATATAAGGAGGAGGAAGCAGAAGAAAAAGACACACCGAGTCTTAGAGCTATCCAAAGCCTGAGCCTATCCCTTAGGGGAAACCCTCTCTCTTTTAGCCATTCTCCCTTTTCTTATTACTATTAATCCAACCCTTTCTTTCATTAGCCTCTGAAGTGTAAAGTCTCTCATGGTTATGAGAGGCTAAACCCCCTCAGTTGTTGGAGCCTAGCTGCCAAAACCCCTTGTAATGTAACTGTTCTTCTTATCTATTAATGCAATTTCAATTTCTATTGTTCATTTTTTGCTTTTCATTGTTATTGTGTGGTTTGACCATCCATGCATTTGTTTTTAGGGATTATTCATTGGAAAATGATAATGTCTAAAGAACTGGGAAAATGCATCTCAACATTGCATTGCTAGGGATAGAGTGACTTTGTTGTGCCTCTGCATACATCTTTATACTTAATGATGTTTATGATTCCATCTTTGCAAAGGAATTTGGGAGAGAGAATACATAAGTTAGGCTCTTCATCATGAGGGATTAAGAGAAAGCATATTAGTATATGTGGGTGAAAATTGGGAAAACAGTTAATAGAGAAAAACATTAATATTGCATCAAGGGTAGTTAGGCATGCTAGGCCCCAACATTATCACATTCTGAACTCATTTTTTGCATTTAAGTTATTGTTTAATTTTCTTGTTATCTTTTTCTTTTGCCTTTTACCCTCAAATTTCACACTTACAATTTCTTTCCTCTTCTACTTCTTCTATTGCTTATAAATTGGGTATTTACCAACACAAGTACAAACAAAGTCCCCGTGGACTCGACACTCAATCTTCCATTTTAATGTTTACTACTTGTGATAAAATTGGTAAACTTGCCAATCTGTTAACATTGTACATTTCATAGCTCACAACTCAATAGTATCTCAATACACATGTATCTCACAATTTATCACATATTCAATTTATCACTTACATTTTCAATCAAAATTTCATGATCTCAATATAACAATTTATACAAAATTTTTCTCACTGTGACACCCTCTACCCCTCACATATATACTAACAAAGGAATAAAAATTCAAAAATTAATTAAAAGTATTTTTTTTAACATTTTTAAATACAAACCTTTCAAAGGGATAAAAGGCTCACATTCAGTTTCTTCTACATCATATTCAAACTTGTCCAAATAAATAATAAAGTCATCTCGGTTCAAACAAGACCGTCTAAGACTTCATACAATTAATATAAAACCCTATACCCCAATGCCACATCCTATCAGAGCGTTGTGTCTCGACGTCCTTCAGCACAAGGTTCCTTAAAGCAATTCACCTAGTCATCTGCTCCCCCAAACACAAGGTTCAAGATCATCATAGGATCCAAACACAAACGACACATAGGGAGTGAGTTATCACATTCCTAACTAATAAAGAAACAAGAAAACTATATATACATATCATATAAACCAAATAAAACTTACATGTAATTCACGTAATTCCACCACTTTGTCATTCAAAGTTCACTTTTCATCCATCAATCATACTTTTCAATCATCAATCACATTACACAAGAATCACACGCTCTGATCAAGACATAATAATACATCAATTTCATAATAAACAATTAGCAAGCGCATGAGGCATTTATGCTAAGACTCAAGCCTATATGCAATGTGGTACCATGTCAGTGAAAAACCACCCTGGGGCACTTAGGAGTACATAACAAGACACACCACACAATGGGTTTGTCAGGTCACTCTCACTAAGTAAGATCATAGGGAGACCAATCAGGGTCACAATGTTTTGCGAGAATGCTCCAACCATATGAGATCAGCATAGGCTTAAAGGAGCACTCAAACCCGGTGACCCCCAAGGCCTACACTCAGAAGAGTCCGTCAGGGCCTCTCCCTCCCGATTCAGGTCCAACCCCTAAAATCTTTTTAGCACACAGACACTGCTCGTGAATTATACAATACCCATGACCTCACACTTGTGTTTTAAACACGTACAACATATTGCGCTACAATTTAACATTGGTTCCTAAATAGGAAACCTACACTTTCTCTTTAACACTGGTTCCTAAATAGGAAACCTACACTTTCTCTTTAACACTGCGCATTTACACTTTTCTCAAGATAACACTGGTCGGGTTATTGTACAATTCACAACTTACAACATAAATAATGTCACATCAAGAGTTAATCACTCATTTATTCACAACCAGAACTTATTCACAATTTCACATCTCATAATGTCACAATCCACCATCACATGTTTTCACGTATCTCACAATTCAACACTTGTTTTACTTTACACTTTTACTCAATCTCAATAACAATATTATAATCTCAAGGCAACATATTATTCCATAATTCATCACATATTTCATTTATAAGCACTGCTCATGAATTATACAATACTTACGGCCTCACACTTGTGTTTCAAACACGTTTAACACATTACGCTACAATTTAACACTGGTTCCTGAATAGGAAACCTATACTTTCTCTTAAACACTGCACATCAACGCTTTTCTCAAGATAACACTGGTCGGGTTATTGTATAATTCATAGCTCACAATATAATTATTGTCACATCAAGTGTCAAACACACACACTTATTCACAATCAAATATCATGCCCACAATTTAGCATCTCATAATATTGCATCAACCATTTCAGTTTTACATGTATCTCACAAATTGACACATTCAACTTTGTATTACTCAATCTTCACAATAATATCATAATACCATTATAATAACTTATTACACCTTATAACTCATATACACATCACACAATAATAATATTTGCATGATACAAAACATATATATGTATATGTGTGTATATATATATATATATATATATATAGTAAATTAAACTACATTGTTTTTAATTAAAGAATTTCTATAACAATTAATTTAATATTACATCAAAAGAAATTACCACTAGGCATTAACCTTATAATTTTCTTTAATTTATTATTCTAGTATTACAATAATTATATACACATAACATGTTGATCATTGTCGTAGAAAAATTAGAACAAGATAATAATTTTTATAAAATAAGTCATTGAATAATATTATTTAAAATATAATTTACGGAGTTTAATTTTTCTAAGGGGTTCACACTCAACACAAGAATATATCAATTTCACAGTAATTTCTCATTGGGACATCAACTGATTCCTCAAACATATATAATTCACTGCAATAATTATAAGGATAAAATAAAAATTGTAAAAACACCCCAAAACCCATTCCAATTGATATCTCTAAGGATCCCTACACATGTTCTCACTAATCCCCAATTGTGAATAACTCATCCCTTACCTCTGAGCGGATTCACGTGTCTTCAGACCGCGATAGTAGCATCTCTAACGGTTTCCTGAGATTCTTCCAGTTTTTTCCTCTAACCGCTCCGATAGAGTTCTCAAACGTCAGAGAGACAGATAAGGGATTGAAGCCTCCACTTGTACTGTCTTGGTGCGATTCCTTTGTCTCTCTTCGTAAACATTATCTCACAAATCCCAACGGTTAAGTTGTGCGAAACTGCATCATGAACCACATATCAAAATTTCACGAAAATCCAACGGTTAACGAAACTGAGATCGTAGTTTTACTGAGACCGTTTTGGGTTTCTGCGGGAAAGGAAAAGGTTACGATGCGAAAGGTATTTCTCTCAGCTCAAACATGATATCGAAATCCCCAACGGCGAAAATGCTCGTAATTGGGTTGCAAACATGGTGCTCAAATTTCACGACGATCTCACGGTGAATGAGTCTGAGATCGTCATTTTTCTGAGACAGGTTTGGTGGACTGCGGGAAAAAGAAAGAGTTTTGAGAGGAGAAGGGAAAAAACGAAAATGAGGGAAAGAAGAGGCATCGTTAGTCAAAAAACTGACCTAACATCGCTATTTATACCTAGTGTACGCACAACTTATTATTACTCTATTTATTTGTTTTTAATATTTTATAAAAAAGAACTCTATTTTATTCCCTATCAAATGAATAAATCAAATGTCCTTTTTTTTTTCTTTCAAATCATTATTTCTCATTGTTTATTTATTTATAAAAACCTGATCATTTTTTCTAAAACTCTATTTATTTAAAAATAAAAATTCTTTTTAAATTGGCTTATGAAAAATGGAATGTTACACTCACAACATGGGGAGTAAAATCCCTCAAACTATTCCACACAATCATATTAAAATCAATGAATCAAAATCATAAGTCAAAAACATAAAAACACCAAGAGCACTCAAGTTTATCAATCAATTCACATCAAGACATCAATTGGTCTATCAAACACAACAATATCGTATTTATAATTGTCAAAGAAAATTATAATTCAATAAACATCTCAAAATAAAACTCAATTTAATCCTCTAAGGATCTCTACACATGTGCATTTAAACCCCAATTGCAATAAACTCATCCCTTACCCCTTACCTCTAAGCGAGCTCACGTGTATAGTCCGACAGTGATAGCGGCATATCTAGCAATGCCTTAAGATTTCTCAAGTTTTCCCTCTATTTACTCTATTAGGGCTTCCAAGTGTTAGAGAGAAGAGGAAAAGATTGTAGCCTCTATTTTACTGTCAACATGCGAGACTAAGTTTTCTCTACAAAAACATTATTTCTCAGATACCAACGGTGATAATGTGAAAAAATGGGTTTTGAAGGGGGTGTCCAATTTTCATGATGATCCAACGGTTGACAAGTTCAGGATCGTAGTTTTTCTGGGACATGTTGTGGGTATCTGCGGGAAAAGAGAAAGCCCAGTGCGAGAGACATTTCTTCCACCACAAACATTAACTCAAAAATCACAACGGTGGGCGTATGTGAAAATAAGTTTCAAACCATGCATTTGTATTTCATGACCATCCAACGGCTAACACATCCGGGATCATTATTTTACTGAGATGAATTTGAGTGTATGTGGGAAAAAGAAAGAGTTTTGAGAAAGGAAGAAGGGTAAACAGATGTGAGAGGAAGAGAGAGTACAAAGACGTGTCATAAAGGTAAAGAGTGACATATTACGTGTGTATTTATAACTAGGGTATCCTAGGCATTTTATTTACTCTTATTTTTTTATTTTATAAAATAAACTCTATTTTATTTCCTATCTAATGAATAAATAAAAGATCATTTTTATTTTCTTTCAAACCATTATTTTAATTAATAAAGTTATTTATTTTTATTTATTTAATTATAAAAATCTCATCATTTTTCTAAAATTTAATTTATTTTCAAATAATTTTTTAAATTTATTTTACGAAAAATGAAATGTTACACTGAACGCGGCCCAAATCACATGCAATGTTTACCAAGAAGTTTGCACATCTATTTTCATCCTTGTAAATATGAGTCACTTAAACTTGCCAATTTATATATATTCGGGAGTTGCTAAATTGCTGGAACAGACTATCTAACAAAAATTTGTAGCAGCAGTAATAATAGTATAGTAGAGTTCCCTTCGAACATACAAATAAGCTCATGCATGTTAAATGTTCAAGCTTATAAATAATTTTTTTAACTTGAAATAACCCTAAGCCATAAAAGCGCTAGAGCCTTTATTTTTAATTTTTATTATATCTTATCATAGTTTATATAAAATTTTGATTAATCGATTAAATTTAAAGGCTAAGAAAAGAGGTAAGATTAATTTTTTAAGAAAAAAAATGGATTTTGGGTACATTTTACTATTTTAATTAGTATATTTTAAATAAAAGAGGCTTTAAAATGATTTAATCATTATGATATAAAAATGAAGACATAGACTATGTTTGTTTTAGTTAGTTTTTAACTTTTTTTACTAGCTGAAAAAATTTAGTTGATTATTTGATAAATGAAGTCTCAATGTTATACTCAAATTAGTTAGAATGGTTGATGTAGGTTTAGATTTTTCAATTCGTAAGAAATTGGTAACTCAATAGGTTAGAGATATGATACTGTTAGCAGATAAAGTAAGAAGAATCAAGCAAATAAAATATGAGAAAGAACGGAACAAAAAGATTTGATAAAAGTAGAAGGGAGAACATAACATATGTGGAAGCAAATATGGATAACAACAATTCTATAAATTATCAAGATTTAAATGTTAATAAAGAAAAAGATGAAATATGCATGACAGAATTACAACCTGGACCTCCTTATACTTATCTGATGTTAAAATTGGAGGAAAAGCATAAATTTCCTAATTCAAAATATAATTTCAATGTTACTAAGGCAAATAAAATATTTGATGTATTATTGAATGATAAACAAATTGTCCTTAGTGATGATCATAAAATTCCTTCTTTTGAACAAATAAAAGGAAAAAGATATTGTAAATTCCATAATCTTTTTGGACATTGGACTAATAGTTGTTTATGTTTCAGAGATGTGGTAAAAAAAAGCAATTGACGAAAGAAGATTGAAATTCGAAGAGAAACCAATGATGGTGGACACTTATTTGTTCCACATCCAGGCTAATTATATCGAACCCATGTAGATCATGATGGTGGGAGATTCGATAGGAACATCAAAGGTAAGTACTCCTTATCTGAAGAAGAAGTCAATCAAGCTTTGGAAGAGTTTGAAAAGGAAGAGGAATCAATTTTCCCACCTACAGTAGAATCATTGGTTGAATTTCTATCAAAGAAACAAAAGGTTGAAAAAGAGGTAATGTTGTGTTCTTGCTGCAGTGCTGTCTTTGAGAAATTGGTAGCTAAGGCTTTTGAAGCTTCAGAAATTTGAAAGAGTTTTCAGAAAGTTCAGGAAATTGATAGCAAAGGAAAGGTGAAACAAAACACAAATATGATTGTAAGTCAGAGGCTATATAGTTTTTATTAGAGGAAATCATAAATTCCTCATGCAAATGTTCCATCGAACAAATGGTTTCGACATGGGAATAAAAGATTCAGTTCCCATTTTAAAGCATTCAAAGTAAGTGATTTGACACTTCAAAGAGGAGGAACTACTGAAGGTTCCATGAAAGGATACTATGAATTCCAGAATCCTCCATGGGTGAATATGAACATGTCGAAAATCCAGTGGAGGAGGCATAAGAGAATAAAGAGGGATGCAACATTGAAGATGCAATAAAGGAATGGTGCTAGACCTTCAATTTTTGAAAGAATAATCAAAGGCCCACCCCCAGGCTTAGAAAAGAAAATATCAAGCAAGGAGCGGGAAGATAAGGAAATAATAACCGACTGCTTTGAGTTTGGTTTCGAGGATTCCTTGGAACCCATTTGTGGAGTAATTTTGATATTACCCACAAAGTATATTGAAGATGATCAAAATAGGAACATATTGAGAGATTATGCCAGGGAGGATTATTTCGATGATCCTTCTCTAAGCCTAAAGGTAGTTTGGGTTACTCAGGTTTCTTGTTTTACTCCTTATCACAATGCTGTAGTTTTTTGTCCTTTTAGTGATGACATGAGATGCCACATGAAGCCACTCCACTTGACAACTATGGTAGAAGATAAAATCATTAATAAAATATTGGTAGATGGAGGGGCTTCACTCAACATCTTACCAAGATCTATGTTATGGAGGTTTGGTAGAAATGTAGAAGATTTGATACCTCATAACATAGTGGTAGCAGATTTTTGTGGGAAGCCTTTAGATTCTAAAGGGGCTATTTGTTTGGATGTTTTTGTGGGTAGCAAGAGAAGACCTACAGAGTTTTTAGTAATTTCCTCACTAGCCAATTTCAACATGTTATTGGGAAAAGAATGGATACATAAAGTAGTAGCAATTAAATCACCAGTTCATCAAAAACTGTTCTTTTGGAATGAAGATGGAATACTTGAAATGGTGGAAGCTGATCAATCATCATATGGAATATATGTTGCCTTTGCATATGAAAGTGACCAAGCAATGGCTATAATTGCTCCATTCAAAATTGAGGATTTGTTCTATGTGAACAATAAGTCAGGTGATGAAAAATATAAGTTCTTTTCTTGAGATTTGACTAAAGGTTTCCTTTTGATTAACAAAGTCATAAAAAAAAATGGCCAAGGTTGAAGAGTTATGACTTCCTCAGAAGCATACTCAAGCTTTATGGCTCGGCTATCGACTTACATAGCCGATAATAAGAAACAAACAACTACTGTGGTAGTTGAAATTGGAGATATGACTACTGTGGCCGTCAAAATCAAGGAAGCGGCTATTGTGATCTTCGAAATCAAAGACAAGAAAAAAAGATGGATATTGAAGTAATCAAAAGAAGCATTGAGATAGAAAGAAAGATGGATACCGATGCAATCGAAGATAAGAAGGAAAAGATGGATACTGAAGCCATAAAAAAAAAGCATTGAGATATAAAGAAAGATGGATACTGATGCCATCAAAGAAAAAAAGAAAATGTTGGACGATAAAGAAAAATCCAAAGAAAATGTTTCCGGGCGTAAAGTTGAGGAATTAAAATTAAACTGTATTTATGACTATTCACCTTTAGGCTTCAAGAAACCATTGTCCATAGGATTAAAAAAGATGGAATCTTAAGATCCTTTGGAAGAAATTAACATGGGGGTTGAAGAAAATTGAAAGCCTATGTATGTTTGTAAACTGCTAGATGTTAGGCTTCGAAAAGACATTGTTTCTCTTTTACAAAAGTTCAAGGATTGTTTCGCATGAGACTATGAAGATATGCCTGGACTTAGTAGAGAATTGGTGGAACATAGATTGCCTATCTATGAGGGGAGAAAACTAGTGAAGCAGACGCTGAGAAGATTTGCTCCCAATGTCATGGAGGTCATCAAAGCAAAGATAGAAAGGCTACTAAAGGCCAATTTCATTTGAACTACAAGGTATGTTGAATGGATTTCTAATATAGTTCATGTAATTAAAAAGAATAGGAAAATGCGTGTGTGTATAGATTTTAGGGACTTAAATTCAATAACACCTAAAGATGAATATCCTATACAAGTTGCTGATATATTAGTTGATTCAACAACAGGCAATGAGATTTTAAGTTTATTAGACGATTATTTAGGATATAATCAAATATATATTACTAAAAATGATGTATCTAAGACTACTTTTTTATGCCTGAGGGCATTAGGAACAAATGAATGAATGGTAATGCAATTTGGTTTAAAAAATGCTGGTGCAACGTATCAAAGAGCATTTACACCTTATTTTTCATGATCTGATTGGGAAATTTATGGAATTATATATAGATGATGTGGTCGTCAAATCTGAATAGAAAGACAATTATTTGGAACATTTAAGATTATCATTCGAAAGAATGAGAAAGCATGGATTGAACATGAATCCATTGAAATGTGCTTTTGGTGTCTCAAAAGGTGAATTCTTAGATTTTGTTATCCATCAAAAGGGAATTGAAATGGATAAAATAATGTAGAAGTCATTTTGGAGACTTCCCCTCCAAAGTATAAGAAACAACTTCAGTCATTATTAGGTAAAGTGAATTTTCTCAGAAGATTCATTTCTAATATGTCAGGAAAAACTAAAGTGTTTTCACCTTTGCTTAAATTGAAAGATGAAGTTGAATTTTGAGGGAAAAGGAACACCAAGAAGATTTGAATGACAAAGCGTAAATGACTAAAGACATTGAAGTCTTTTGAAATGTAAATGAAGACATTGTCGTCTGTACAAAAGACATTGAAGTCTTTGAAATGTAAATGAAGACATTGTAGTCTTTTGAATGCATAAAGATAAAAGACCTTGAGTCCTATGAAAGATAAAGACAGAGGACTTTGAGTCCTATGAAAGATAAAGGCGAGGACTTTGAGTCCTATGAAAGATAAATGCGAGGACTTTGAGTCCCACGAAACAAGCCAATAGGTACTAGTACCAAAGGGCTTAACCTTATGAGAAAACAAGAGGTTGACTCTTTGAGAGGGCCTCTCATCCTAAACTTGAAAGATTATATTTGAGAAAGTGGTATATAAAGAGAAATCTATGCACTTATAGCCTAACATGAACATGATTTGAGATGCAGATGCATGTAACCTTCATCTTGAAATGCTAGTAATGCAAAAGGTTTTGAATCATGAAAATTGTGTAATGCTCTTGACACTCTTTCCTATTTTTTTGTGATTTTGATTTTGATTTGATTTTTTTTGCTTTTTTTTTATGGAAAACACAGATTGACTATCTCTTTTTGGAAGACGTGAGAATTCATGCAACCTCATTCTATTTTTTTTTGCAAATCTCTTCGGGGACTCCCTCAGAGCATATGTTTTGTTTAATCACTTGACAATTTTGGGTGACGATAATGGAGCTGTTTGACATTTAATCAATCAATCGAAATATTGATCCTAGGGTTTTCCCTTTTCTTTTTTTTTTTTAAAAAAGCTTCGATTATTTTGCACAACAAGAAAACATAAGGCTTTGGGATCGATTGTGTGCCCCATTGAAGGATGGCAATGGATTGTCAACCTTGGTATGTGACTAAGTGAAACTTTCTTGATTTAAGATCGTAGAGTGATGCCAAGGGTTTGTCAATCCCCTTGAAGCTTGATGACATGGGTTAATCCCAAAATATTTTATACAACAAAGGCCACCCTTGGATTCAAAAGGAACCTTAAGGAGTTTGCATGAGCGACTAACATCAAATGTACCCTACTGTCACAATTTTCTTTGGGCATTTTCCACGAGCTCCTGGTTGAATGAGTTTTCTTCTCAAATGTGCAAGAGCGAAACCTCGAGGATTCTTTTTTTTATATATATATTTTTTCAAAAATCAAAAGCGTGTGCGGGTTTCATTCTAGAATCGCAACTTAAAAACAAAATTAGTCATTCCTTGATCCATATGGGCTTTACTGGGATTGTAACATGGTCAGGGGTAAGAGGTCCATGAAAGAAAGGATTAGAGAGGCTCAAAGAGTGTTTGGGGGTTATATTGAGTAAGAACCTTGAGAATCTTGCTTGTACTTTTGGAGATCTTTGTCTCTTTTTTTCTTCACTCGCCTTTGGCGGATTTTATTTTCTTTTTCTTCTCATTGTTGCCCAACTCCATGCATGTGTGCATTGCTCTTCCCGCTGGTTTAGCGGTGGTTCCTACTCAGGGTTCCTATTTTGCTTTTGTTGTTTTTTTTTGTTTTTATAAAACAAATATGCTTTGGCTCGGAGGGGGTAGCAAAGGATAAACTAGTGTTTGGGATGTTGAAACATGGCCATGTGTCATTTCAAATCTTGACTTAGATCCTTTTGTAGTTTGAATTTTGGGACAAAACCTTAATAACACGCTCCTGATTGTTTTTTTCCACTTTTTATTTTTTTTATCATTTATTACCCTTATTTTTGCCTAGGTTGCCCTTTCGGGTTCTCGACCTACCGGGTGAGAACTTTTGATCTGCCCTTAGGTTCACTCTAGGTCGAGACTCATGCATGGTGCCTTTCATTGCCCTAGTGTAGGACTCTGAGGTATCCATTGTTGTCTTTTGTCATGACCATGTAGCAAGGACAAATGAAAGAAACTGTGCAGGTGCTCGAAAATGAATTTTCAAGGACGAGAAATATTTAAAGGATTTTTTGATTGATAAATTAAGCCGAACAACTCTTGTTCTTGACAACTCAATTTTCTCTCAAAAAGAAAACTTTTAAGAATGATAAAATGAGGTCACATGAACGTCTGTACTTTTTGATTTGAAACACAGTCAATCGAACTTTTTTTTAACTTTTTACTTTACTCTTTGTTTATGGCACCCTCACCAAACATACAGAATGAGCAATTTCTGATTGAATAGACTTGGAGATCAACTTAAGAGCGCAGGTCATTTGATCAAACAAACCAACGACTTACATTCACATTCCAGTGAAAGTTAAATAAGCAAAGATGTAATTGTGAGAGAATGAGAGACAATGACATCATATTTATCCATATTATTAGCATTGTGATTGTTGTTTACAGTAATGGCATAAAATTGAAAATCCTAATGAGTCATTGGAGACATCTAACAACAACCTTCAAATTGCCCCATGCATAGTGTCGCTTGCCAACGCCAGAATTCACAAGTGATTATCCTCCTCAAATTTTAGCCAGCCCACATCAATTAGACTTTGCACCTTATGTTTCAAGGTCATACAATGCTCAATAGAATGCCCCGGGACTCCTCCATGATAAGCACATGTTGCGTTCGAGTTGAATTCTCAGAAAAATGGAGGTTAAGGAACCTTGGCTGGGGTTATGGCTACCATTGCATTATTGAGTAGATATGGGAGTAAGTTAGCATACGACACCAGAATTGGGGTGAATTATACAGGCTTCTTTGCTAGAAAATTCCTTCCCTGGTTGGTGTTTTGGTTCATGCTAAAGGTGGTGTCTGGTATCGAATGTGCGGCAGGCAGACTTTGTGGCTGATTTGGGGTGGCCTTTGTGGATGATTGGGTGTTCTTGGCTAATAGGGTGGTGGATAATGAGAAGGGCTGATATTGGCAGAGTAGTGACATTGTTGAGCTGGTGGGAAATTTGGCCATATATGAACGACAGTCACAACATGGGTTCCTCCCTTCTTCTTATTCTCTCCATTTTCCTCAGGCTTCTTATTTATCAAAGCAGGATGATTAAATTTGCCAGCAAAAACTAAATCGGCAAAGCTTGAAGGCGTGTAACCCACCATCTTCTCATAGTAGAACACCAGTAACGTGTCTACTATCATTGTGATAATCTCCCTTTCCATCATTGGGGGGCGCTACTTGAGCTACCAGATCCCTCCACCTTTGAGCATATTCTTTGAAAGATTCGTGCTCTTTCTTGCACATGTTCTATAACTGCATTCTATCTGAAGTCATATAAGAATTGTACTGATACTACCTAATGAAGGAAACCATTAGGTCCTTCCAAGAATAGACTCGGGAGGGTTCCAGATTAGTATACCAGGTGACGGCTGCCCCAGTAAAACTTTCCTAGAAGAAATGCATCAACAATTTTTCATTTTTTGAGTATGCCCTCATTTTCCTACTGTACATTTTGAGGTGATTCTTGGGGCAAGTAGTCCCCTTGTACTTATCGAAGTCCGACACCTTGAACTTCGGAGGAATGACCACGTCGGGTACTAGGCACAACTCTTCCATGTCAGCAAAGGCATAATCTCTGCCTCCTTCAATGGCTCTTAGCCTTTGCTCTATATGATCCAATTTCTCCCTTTCCACCATAGCAGGAGGGACTCTTCCCACTGCAAAATGCAAGGGTTGTGGTTGTGAGTGATACTGATGGCCCCCCAAAGTGTTTGGTAGGGGTGTGCCGCAAAATTCCTGTCCCTCAGCGGCACATCCAAGGTGAGACTCAAAGTCGGCTAGATTATGGTCTTGGGGTGCCTCATGTGCCTCCCCCATGGGTTGAGAGACATGTGCATGATCAGATTGAGGTTGTTGGCTCTCAATGAGTATGAGAGTGGAGTTATTGACATTCTCATCGGGAGCGTGTGCAACATCGGGTGGTGTATAGTTGGGAGGCAAGCCATATGGTGGGAAGGAATGCTTGTTATGAACTTGCACAAAATGGGGGTCGACCGTACTTCCTAACGCTTTGCCTCCCTGCCCTACCATATCCGAGACTGGAGGATTTACCGGATTGAGGCCAGATGGGTGAGTTGGGTCCACCTCAGTGGCGGTATTTGCGGCAACGACTTTAGCCGTGTTGACCTCTATCATTTTTCTCATACTCATCATGGCTTCCATCATTGTGGTCATTTGCTCCTTCATGGCCTCCATTTCAGCCTTTATCTGCTCTTGCACCTCCTCTATTTCACTTATCACTCTAGCTCTGACACGCGTTCGATAAGGGTGCCGTAAAGCGCGTTCTTTCCTTTTGATTACAATGATTACAGTTCTGATTTCAAGGAAAGAATGCAATGAGCAATGCCACCAATGTGAAAAGAAAAATAAGCATGGATGTATGTGAATGATGCATTGTTGAAGTATTGCGAATTTTAAATAGGACATAGGGTCGAATCATTTTAGATTTTCATTAAAACAACCTGGTTTGTCACATATTGTCACTGGAAATAAAACATGGACGTCAACAGTCCTTAATTTATTTTGTAAATTATTTAGCTCAATCATGTGTTGGCAGTAGACAAAGAAGCGATGTAACTCGATTCATCTTCTGCCCCAACTTTTGCAAGCTGGTTACTTCCATACTTGACCTTCACTTGATGAACCTTTCCTTAAAACATGTGCTTGGTTCAAACCCATAATCCAAGGAATAGCAATTTTGATCGCCAATACTTTGACAACATATCATAGAGATTAATGACTAGGGCATACTTATGCTATGCATATAATTATGAGATTGACATGAGATGCCCTAAGAACCATTATCTTCCTAGTTAACCGTGCATTAGGTACCATGTTCACATGATTTTTAATCATTTTTAAGAGAAATGAGTGTATAATCCCAACATGGTTGGTTTATAGCCATCATTATGGTACCCAACACATGTAACTAAGAATATGGTGTAAACTTTCATCACTTTCTTTTGTTCCTTTTTTTTGTTTTGTTTTTTTTTGCAGAGAAAAATGTAAGGATCATGCATGAGTGAACATAACATGCAAATGATGGAAATGGACTATATGCAATTGGTAGATTAAAAGCATGCCAAATGAAGGTGTATGATGATGCAACAACTTATGCAAATGCAATACATGAATATGATAAATGATAAATGATAAATGTAGGAATGATATGTCCATTACGATGCCATGAAAAGATGCATGATGCGATCAAGGAACATGCCAGAGTGAGTTTGCTATGTGCCCCCTAATTTAGCAACCTAATGGAAAGGATCCAAAAGTCCACTTCTAGTGATAATTCCTAAGGGTGGTTTCATGTAACTTTACTGGCTTCTAGAGATATCATCCTCTTATGAGTTGGTTTTATTTTGGTTTTGCTTATTAACCTTCAATCCTTTTTTAAAGATAACTTGCGGCACTAATGAACGGTTAAAAATTACTTTACAAGAAGAAAATGAGATTACTGATGATAGAAAAAGAAGATGAAGATGCATAAAACAAGAAGGGGACCACTAAGGGTGCATAGATCGCATTCAAATCCTTAAAACAAAAACTAACTGGATGCGCCTCGGCCTCATTTTTCTCTTCTTTCTTCTTCTTCTCTCTGATTTCTCCCAATTTCTCTCAATGCTGGACCTTGGCACCCCTTTACTCAGCCTCCCTCACGCCTATTTATAGTAGGGTCATGGCAGCTCACCCAGGCGAGCTGTTGCTTCAACCTGAAGTAACCTTGCTCTCCTAGGCGAGCTGGTTACTTCACCCCTAAGCTATTTGTGGGCCCAAGCGAGCCAGGGTTCAGAAGCCCCCGTGAAATGACCCTTTTGCCTTTTCCTTTCAGTATCTTTCGCATTCTTGATCAAAACATTGAATGATCATCTGTTTCGCTCTGTAACTTGCATTCAACACCGTAAGTCGACTAACAAGGATCAAAAGATCAACAAACAATAGTCCTTGGACAAAATTAGGGTATGACATGGAGGAAGGATGAAAGTAGATGCCAACTTACTACACCAGCCGAGTACTTGAGGGAGTGAAAAAGTGGTACCAAACGATCGAGAAACTTGGCTTAGCATTGATTACTTCCACCAGGTGGTTACAACTATACTTTAAAAGTCACTAGGTACTCAGAAAGCCAGACCTCGTCGGATGAATGGTAGCATGGTCAGTTGAACTTTCCTAGTCGAGCTCCCTCCTACCGACGACAACAGTTAGTGGATGTTGTATGTGGACGGAGCCTCCAATAGTAAGGCAACGACGTAGGCGTTCCCCTTGATAGACCAAATAACATCTCCGTCGAGCAACACTAAAATTCGACTAGAAGGCTTCAAACAACCAAGCAGAGTACAAAGCTTTTATCATAGTCATGAAGCGATTGAGGTCAGCATGAAGAAGTTAAGGTGCAGAAGTGACTCCAAAATCGTCATCGAGTAAGTTAATGAAGTTTTCCAGGCTAGGGAAATGCAAATGCAGAAATACTACCACCTGGTCAAATAACTCTTGGATCGTTTCGAGCAGAAGGAAATGGTCCACGTCGATAGAGGATAGAACGACCGAGTATATGCTTTAGCCAACCTGGTGAGCACCAAGAGACCAGGTCAGCACCAAACATTTATTCTGGAGACCCTTACCTCCCCCACCACCAATGTTACAAAGTCTTGCTCAAGTCGAATTGCCCCCAATGGATGGATGTCCTCTATATGGGACTACTTGGTCACCAACGCCTTGCCCTAAGAAACAGTAGAAGCCAGAAAGGTAAAACTCCAAGCTTTACATTATGTTATCATAAATAATGAAATGTTCTGGAGAGTCGTCACAAGGCCATTGCTGAAGTGCGTCGACAAAGACCACACATTATATGTTCTAAACGAGGTGCTCAGGGGAATTTGCGGAATACAAGTCGGAGGTTGGAGCATGACACCAAGGGTCATCTGCGTTGGTTACTATTGGCCGACCTTGAGGGAAAATTGTGCTCAGTACGTTAAAACCTATAAGGAATGCCAAGAACTCAACAATGGCCACCACACACCACCCAAGGCACTCTACAACATCACGTCCCCTTGGCATTTTGTCGTGTAGGGAACGAACATACTCAAACCATTTCCCACTACAAAATGCCAAATCAAGTTCCTCCTTGTTGCTGTGGACTACTCCACCAAATGGATCAAAGTAGAGCTCTTTGCAACAATCATAGCTCAAAAGGTCCAAAAGTTCACATGGAAGAACATCATCTGTAGGTATGACTTACCTCAAGCCATTGTAATTGACAATGAAAGACAATTTATCGAAAAAGACTATGAAGAATTCCTCATGCCACTTGGTATCAGGCATCTCACATCCTCAGTAGAACATCCCCAAACCAATGGGCAAGTAGAAGCAGCAAACAAGGTTATCCTTTCTGAGCTACGAAAAAGACTATCAAAAGTCCCCAAGGGCCTGTGGGTAGACGAGCCCCCGAGCATCCTATGGGGGTACCATTGTACTCCCCATTCTACCACGCAGAAAACTCCATTCAGGTTAACCTATGGCACCAAAGCTATGATACACGTGGAAATAAGTGAACCTTTACTTGGAAGAAGAATGTTCAATGTGGGCAACAACTCAAAATCATTGTCAGTAGAGTTGGACATAACCGAGGATGTCTGAAGTGAAGCAAGGGTTCACGAAGAAGCATGTAAAAGGAGAGTAACTTGGAAATATGACTCGAAACTCAAACTGCAGAGCTTCAGGACCAACGACATGGTTTGGAGGCTAAGAAGGGATGGCAGGAATTCAAAAGGTAAAGTCGCACCAAATTGGGAAGGCCCATTTTGTATGGTGGAATCATTGCAAAACAATTCATACAGACTTCAAGACAAGGCAGGAAGGGTTGTCCTTGGGACCTAGAATTCAACTCACTTAAGGCCACACTACACACTAAGTCATTAATGAAACCCTTTTACATTACTTATATTTACTCGTGTATTCTTATTGTTCGATGTTCATTTGCTAGAGTATTTGTTTAACAAATCTACACCAAGTTTAATTGATAATAACAAGAGGTTGAATCCAAACCTCAACTTTTTAGATCAAATCTTAGAGGTCGAATTCAAACCTCGACTTTTTCAAGCAGTTCTCAGGAGGTCGGATTCGAACCTCAGCTTTTCAAGTACTTCTTAAGAGGTCGGATCCGAACCTTGAATTTTTCAAGCATATCTTAAAGGTCAAACCTAAACCTCGGTTTTTTTAACCTTAGAAATTTCATTTACAAAGACTTAGCCTCTTTATGCAATTACTTTATGATTAGACACTTGCATAGTATAAAACAAGCGAACATAACAATAACTTCACATTAATCATTCAAACTTCATGTTTACAAACATATATTAACCCAAAAAGCATTGTATTAAATCAGAACAAAGTTGAGACTCTCTAACAATCTCATCATCCACGATGTCGCAATTCACATCGAGTTGTGCAGAGTCAAATGAGGGGAGCCACACTTTGACTTGACGTTGTGCCTTCTTGAAGCCTTCTTGATGATTTAGCACAATCAACCTCTTGGCCTCATCCAACTTAGCTATTTCCCTCCCTTGCAACTCGCTCTTCATCTTTCCAAAGGTCTTCTTCATCTCAGCAATCTCGCCCCTTGTGGTCCCCAACTCCTCCTCAGTCGTTTTCTTCTCCGAGGTTAGATCCTCAATCTTCTTGCCAATGTCCTTCACTTGCTATTCTAGGTCAACAACTCGGCCACTCAAGGCCTTGTTTTCCTTAGTCTTACTGGGTAGATAGGCAACACGCTTGTCAAGGTCCTCTTGCAACTTCTTCACCGTTCCCCTAGGCCAAGTTGTTTGGTTTTACCAGCCTTAACCTTCATGTGCTTCAACTGCATAGACATCACCTTGGTCTTCTCATTAGCTTTTAACATCTTCTATTTCCAATGCTGAACAATAGCAAGAGATCGGCCAAGAAAGATCTTAGTAGCATCCACACTTTCTACTAGACCCACGTAGTCCATCATATCACGATCAATTTGTCTTAGGAAGGCAGAGGAAGTACTTCTTCAAGAACTTTTCTACTACTTCATCGCATGACTTCAGACTGTTTCCTTTTAAAGAATGAAGCCATCTCTTAGCTTCTTTAGCTAAAGAAAATGAGAACAGACTCAACCTGATTGCATCCGCAGGCACACCCGCCAGCCTGATAGTATTGCGTATCTCTATGTAGGTGGCCAAGTGAGCATAAGGGTCTTCAATGGGTAGACCATGAAATAGATTATTTTGAATCAGCTGTATCAAAGAAGGAGGATATGTAATTGTCTGAGCTTGAACTTTTGGCTGTGCAATACTAGTGAAAAATTGTGGCACAGTAGAACTTGAATAATCCTCAAGGGTTACTCTTCTTGGCTCTTCAACCATGATTGGGTCTTCAATAGGTTCTATATGAGAATGCCTTGCAATAGGAAAACTAGAAGATGCCTCGGAAGATCGAGGTTCTTCTTCTAGAGTTGCTGCTGCTTCTAAATCCTGCAAAAATTTTCTGATTCTCTTTAAATTACGCTTTCTACAAGTGGCGTTAATGGGGATCAAATCACCTGCAGTAGATCTTCTTTGCATACAAGAAAATAGAACAACAATTATCCAGTTCAAAAGAACAATGATTGTACAGTAACTAAAATATAAACAAAAAGAATTAATGAATCAAAGAGAAAAATATAAAGCAATGCCGTAAAACTGAACTAAACTCTTCTAATGAATCTAGATCCTCGGCAACGGCGCCATAAATACTTTGTTGGATTTCCCCTATAGTTACTTTTTGGTCCAATTTTTCTTTATACAAATATGTTCAAGGGAAATCCGATTCGTCGGCAAGCGCACCGGATCGTTAAGTATTTAAAATTAAAACGGATGAATCCGAGTATCGAACTCGAGGAACTAGTATTAGACAGGGTTAAATTCAGAAATA
Organism: Glycine soja; assembly: GCF_004193775.1. Taxonomy (NCBI): domain Eukaryota; kingdom Viridiplantae; phylum Streptophyta; class Magnoliopsida; order Fabales; family Fabaceae; genus Glycine; species Glycine soja. The sequence goes on along the minus strand of NC_041018.1, from coordinate 15,930,553 downwards.
AGGCATCGTTGAAAGAAACATTGATAATTGATGGTTTAGAACAAAATTAAACTAAGTCTAGGATAAAAACAGTGAAGATGCAAGTAAATAAAATTGACAGCAGTAGGTAAAAGTGTTGGGTCTTTTTAACAAACAAGCTGATGTATATAAAGATGTTTCTCTAATCAATCATGTTTTTGTGTTCTATGTTGTAGCCTAATATACTAAACCTCGACCCCTAGTTATGCTGAATCAATCCAAGCTTCGTCCTCAGATCCCTCTTGTTGGACTAGGCTTAATTAAGACAGCCCTTATAGGTTTAGACTAACTTAAACTAAGCTTCGTCCTTAGATCCCTCTTGTTGGACTAGGCTCAGCTTAAATAGCTTACAAAAGTTTAGACTAATTTAACCTAAGATTTGTCCTCAGATCCCTCTTGTTGGACTAGACTTAGACCAAACAACATTATTGTAAAAACATATTTAAAACCAAAACTTAATCCGCAGATCCCTCATTTAAGACTAAGTTTCAATCCTGCTTCAATCAAGTTATAAGGCAACAGTACATTTCCCAATGCTAAAGTCACCTAACTATGCACACAAATGGGTGATCACACCAAGAGCATACAGAATTTAAGCACTGAAAGAAGCATTGAACACAGGAAACACAATCAATTAGGTATTAAAGTAATTAAATCAGTTGTTCCTTAGAAATCCCCAACAAGGGTGTTTAGCCAGCCATTAGAAAAAAACCCTAACAATAATGAGGTTAAGAGTATAGAATAACTGCTCTTTCCACAAGAAGGGGGATCCCTCCTCCTCTTCTTAGCATTTCACAATCAATATGAAACTCACTAATCTCTCTCTAATTGCAAAACCTAGGTCTCTCTGCAAAAGCTGCTTCTCTTGCTGCCTCTAGAGCTTTTTTCTCGAAATAGACATTATGGTGTGCTATGGAATTCTCTGCAAATCATCTGTCTGTACCTTAATTTTGCGCAAGACAGACTTCAAATAGGCTCTGAATTTGTGACGTTGTGCTTAGTGCCACCCTCGCGCTTAGCGCAAGTAAGTGGATTTGAGGTTAGCGCCAGTCATGCGCTGAGCCTGGCTAAAGACAACTGTTGCGCTTAGCGCATTGATCTCGCACTTAGCGTGTGGCCTTGATATTGATGCTCTACCAGATTCTTCTGTCACGCTAAAGCTGCGCTTAGCGATGGATGCGCGCTTAGCCCAACTGATGAGCTGAGCTCAACTGTCCCTTTTAGCACTTCATGACTTAGCCTTTTTTTAACTTGAAATTGCACAAATTTCATCATTAAATCCAATGGAAATATTCTAGAGACAACTTTAACAATAAAACAAGATTTATTTACAAAATTACTACAAAATAACCATAAATTGGGGGAACTATACAAGTTTTGGAAAAAATTTTCTATACAAAAGTTAGTTGTATAAGACGACTAACAAACTCTCCCAAATTTACAGTTTTGCTTGTCCTCAACAAAGAAAGAATAGTTCACTTGTTCTCAAGTGACAAACTACAGTGGTCACTCAAAAATGGTGTTTGCTTCACAGAGAAATTCAACCATATGAACTGAATATCATGGAATGCTTCAATCAAATGCTTTTAAAAAACATGCAGCTTTTCAAAGATAGGAACATACGCATTAGGGTCACAACTGAAATAAGCTAGTAAGGATGGCAGAAATCAAGGAAGCATCATCAACCAAAACCTCACAGTCATTGTTTCACTCAAACTCAAATGTTTAGGCTCATTCCATCATAAACAACTAACACAAGTCCCAACCTTTGCATTTCATCTCATATCATACAAAAATAAACACACAAATTGAATGTGAAGGATTATTTAAGCTTGTAATGGGGTTAGGCTACCAACAAATCATGGTTTTTCTAGGATTCAAAAGCTTAGGTTCTAGGAGAGCCTTCATCCATAGATAAACCTTCACTTTTTCATTCATTCCTACCCCATACTTGCCTTTTATTTAGGCACTCAGCTTCATTTCATTACTTTGCAACATACACACTTATTAATTTCATTTGTACTTACAGTTATTATTTTTTTAACACAATACATAAATAGTATGTGTATATACAGGAATAGTGTATGTATGCTATTTACTTTGACCATTTCAATTCTTACCCAGTATCTCCCCCAAATTTGGAACAAATTTACCTTGATAATTACTTCCCCAAATTTGGGACAAATTTGTTTGGAACCAAGCTTTTGTGGATGATGCTCTCCTACAACTTAAATCAAGGAAGCAGGAGATAACACTATGTAGGCTTAGGGTTCAATCAATCAATAATTCATTCAACTCAAACTGGGTGCAAGGGATAAATCATTCAAGCATGTGGTCAACTTGTTGGCTAAGTGCCTATCACAATCAAACATGGCCTTCATCTTCCTCAATTTTATGCATTTAGTCCATACTTCAGAGATTCATGCAAAAATCAGTACTAAATGATAGTCGTTTCTCTCAAAATTTAAGGATCATACTCTCACCGGGATACGATCAATGCATTCCTTCACAATCAATATGACAAACTGACTAACATTTTCAGTCATACTTCCAATCACATGCTGATTCTCTTCTAATGGTTGCAAGCTTGATCAAAACAATTATCTAATCATTCCAGTCCACTCAAATCATACAGTTGCTCATTCAAATCATTCGCAAACACTCATTTCATACAAAACAATCCACTGCATATCAAATTCAACTAGTTCACTGTTCAAGCAAGCTTTTTGTACAAGCAATCAAACAACTACACTACAATTGAAATTTAAATAACTAAAATTTAAAGAACTAAAACATAAAGACTGAAATTTAAATGACTGAACATAAATCATAAAAAAAATGAAATAAACTAAATTGTTCAAAATGCACAAATTTAAATGTCCTGCTCTTGTGATTGCTCTTGTGCATGCTCATTGAGATCCAACACCTAAGCAGCTGGTGAATCCTGAGAGATAGGCTGCTCTAGCTCAGATGCTGGTGCGGATGGCATGGAATCATCAGGAATGGGTGCTGGAGATGGCTCTGGAATCTAGTCTGTGCAAGTCTCCTCCTCCTGAAGCATGTGTACATCTGCATCAAAATAAAAGGGCTCAGGAGAAGTGAGCTCATCCTCCCCCTCTGTTGCTGCTGCTAGCTCCTCTGGCTCAGGCTCCTGGGCTACGGAGGCCTCACCCCCTCCAGAAGGAGAAGGCTGGACTCCTGGCCAGGCCACCTGTGTGTCAAACTCATCCATGCTCATGATGGATGGCAGTCCCAAGCCCTGAAGGCTTTGCATGATAATGGCCTGCCCCCTGTGTAAGCTATGGAGCATGGAATGAAGAATTTGTGGTGTAAATAAAAAATCTGAGGGTCCAAAAGATAAAGGAGCTGGAAGTGGTATATGAGCAGATGGAGCAAGAATGGTTGGAGTCTGTGCTGGAGTCGAAATGGGAGGTGCTGGAGCTGTGGAAGAAGAAGGAGCTGCTGTCTTTGGTGCTGTTGAAGTAGTGGAGACCTCAGATTTCTTAACCCTGGTCTTCCTTGGCCCTCTAAATGTCACCGTTGGATCATCTAGATTCCAACAGTTCTTCTTGATGTACGCCAAGTTAATGGCAGGGCTCAAGCTCTCCAGGGATCTAGAATCTGATTGGACTCCTCTGGCCTTGCATAGAGCTGTGATCAAGGCGGGGAATCCAAGTCTGGATGAATCATGCTGTGCAGTGATAGAGATCTGGTGTGAGATGAGGTAACCCACATTCGTATCCATCTTCACGATGATGCCATAGATTAACTTGGCTCTGTCTAATGTGACATCAGATGTGTGGGAGGTAGGAATCAAGTTAGAGAAGGAAAGAACACTCCATGTCTGAGCTAAAGTGGTCAAGTTCTTCCTTAATATCTTCAAAGGATGACCATCAGCGTTTAGCTCGAATCCCCTCCCTGGGATACAAAGCTTAGCAGCCAACTCCTGAGGATCCGGCCTCAGGAGTGCAAACCTAGAATAAGCACAAAGATTCTCCCCCTCTTCCAGAATTACAGGGGTCTTCAGGAAGGTGTTCAAAGTATCTTCATCAAATTTTATCAGATGACCTCTGACCTTCACCTGCTTAGGTGACTTGTCTTCCGAGTCATAGAGATTAGCATAGAATTCCTTCACAATGGCAACATCTATGTTGCCGTCAGCAAAATCAGTCAGCTCCTCATCCCAATGTCTTCTCTCGAGTTCCTCCTTGAACTCATCAAACTCAGTGTAATATACTACTACATTTCTCTTTGGTAGTAGTTTCCTAGGCACAATTATATTAGTATACCTCTCCCAAGCTTCTTGAGAGGTGAATCTAGACCGATCATATCTGACTTGGGAAGGTGTAAAAGGAGCCTTCCGTTTCTTAGGTGCCATTTGCAAAATATAAGATCAAACACAAGAGATTAACACAGGTTATTTTCTACAAAAACAGAAAAATAAAACTAAAATTTTGACTGGGCGCTTAAAGCAGCAGGCTGGGCTTAGCGCGCCTTATAAAATTGTACCCATGGGCTAAGTGCGGCAGACTCACGCTTAGCCTAAAGACATAGAAAATATTTTTCTGCAGATTAGGCTTAGCGCAACAAGCTGGGCTTAGCCTAAGTCTACAATTTTCAAAACAAAAGAGAGTTTGAGTTTAGCGCAGCATGGTGCGCTTAGCTCAGCCTCACCAGAATGACACTCAAACTTAGCGCACAGGGCACGCTTAGCCTAACTATAAAAACTCAAAAATAGTGAGAGAGTTGAGCTTAGTGCAGCAGGGCGCGCTTAACTCAACATCCTCGACACACAACAAGGGCTTAGCGCAGCAACTGCGCTTAGCCTTATTCAAAGGACTGACTACAGAAGCCAAGTGGCACTAAGCCTGACAGGTCAGGCTTAGCGCTGAACAAAAATTTCAAAAATCTTAATGTCTGAACACTAGGCCCGCTTAGCGCACAAACACGCTTAGCGGGATCATTACTTTCGTTCATCAGCAAGGATGAACGCGCTTAGCGCAACATGGCACGTTTAGCGCGATCATTTGGAAATCCAAAATTTTAACAATTGCGATGAACAGGCTAAGAGAAGCAAGCGTGCTTAGCACGTTCATCGCGATTTCCAAACAGAACCACAGGGGTTTTCACCCCTTTCAGCGACATTGCTCATAATGGGCTTCTAAGTTACCTAAAATCCTAAAATGACTAACCCTAGAACTAAAAATCCTAACTTAAGAACATTACTAACTAAGAAAGCAAGAAATCGTCTATCCTGTGGTTTAAAGGATGAAAATGAAAATGGAAATGTACTCACTTACTTGGATTGTGATTGTAATGCAAAAGGAAGCAAGGAGAATGCAGATAAGTTAGTTCAAGAATGCAATAGAAATGCACAAATGCTCAAGATTAGCAAAGGCAGAGGCTAATGATTTTTGGGTAACACTCAAGTGCCTCAGCCTTTGATTTTTTAAAAACTGAAATTCGTATGGTGCGCTTAGCGCAGCGCAGTGCTTAGCTTGCCCATGGGACGTTTGAGTTTAAAACCCAAGCGCGTAGCCTAACCTTGTGCTAAGCCCAACTTGAAGTTGTAAAGTCCAGTGAGCATCTGGGGCTTAGCACAGCAGGTTGCGCTTAACGCTTTCTGCAACACAAAATTTTCTGCAATATGCACTTAGCCTGAGATGTGAGGCTTAGCGTGCAATCAAGCTTCAACTTATAGAGAGCAGTTTAGGCTTAGTGCAACAGGCGCGCTAAGCGCACTTCCAAGAATTCAAAAATAGTAAGAGATTGGCGCTTAGCGCATCCTGCGCCGCTAAGCCCAGCTTGAAAGCTCAAATTACAGAATGGATCTGGGGCTTAGCTTAGGATAGCGCGCTTAGCGCTGCTACAATAAAATTTTCCAGAGAAGAAGTGGCGCTTAGTGCATCATCCACGCTAAGCCCACTGATTAAGGTTTAATTTTAGTGAAGATGTTGGGCTTAGCGCAGTGATGTGCGCTTAGCTGAACTATTCAGCCAACCAATCAGGGGTTTCTGCGCTTAGCGCGAGCAAGCTCGGGCTTAGCGCATGAAGACTGGGCACTTAGCGTAAGGTCTACGCTTAGCGGATAAACAATTGCAAAATTTTTTCTAAGTCTTTTTCTGTCTATCTCTTCACACAAGCTTAAAACCCCTTGTTCATTACTAAACAAGCTGATAATTAATCACAATCAGAAGCAAGGTATCCTAACTATATGCAAGAGATAAGAACAAAAAATAGAAAAGGGAAAGAAAAGTTGGGTTGCCTCCCAGTAAGCGCTTTTTTAACGTCACTTGCTTGACGCATCATCCTATTATCCAGGATCCAACAAAGTTCCTACTTCAAGGACCTTCTTCTCAGGTGTCCTTTCTTCCATCACATGCACTTTCAGACAGGCATTTTGGCTAGGTGGATCTTTATCCTCATGGAACAATTCAAAGCTGATCTTCTATGTCCATCTGTAGCATTTTCTTTCCCGTGTCTACCATGCAACTTGCGGTAGACATGAATGGGCGACCAAGAATGAGAGGAATGTCAGCATCCTCTTCTATATCTATGACAATGAAATCAGCTAGAAATATAAGGTGCTTAACCTTCACCAAAACATCTTTAATGACTTCATATGGCCTTGTGATGGAACGGTCAGCTAACTGGAGGGTCATGCGTGTGGACATTATCTCCAGCTCTCGAAGTCATCGGCACATGGAGAGAGGCATTAAATTGACACTGGCTCCCAAGTCTATGAGAGCTTTGCCTACAACAACCTCATCGATAGAACATGGTATCGTGACAACTCCAGGATATTTGTGCTTGGGTGGAAGAATGCGTTGAATAACAACACTACAATTACCTTCCATAACAATTCTGTCACTATGGATGTACCAATTCTTCTTGGTTAGCATATCCTTCAAAAATTTGGCATAGAGGGGCATTTACTGAAGTGCTTCTCCAAAAGGCAAAGTAATTTCCAGTTTCTTGAAAATATCAAGAAATCTGGCCAAATGTCGCTCTTTATCTTTCTGGGAGGGTACCAACGGATAAGGTACCTCCTTGCATTCAATAGGAGTAGCCTTTTTCTTCTTTTCTATGTTGGCCTCACTCTTGCCCTTCTTCTTCTCAATCTCAACAACCTTCTCTTTTTGTTTTTCATTTTTCAACTTTTTTTCTTTTTCTTCTTCTTCTTTTATTTCTTCTTCTTTTTCTTTTTTTTTTCCTTCTTCTTTATTCTCTCTTGGCAGTCTCTTATTGGTGTCTCTTCTTCTTCACAACCTTATGCTTCCTCAACAATTTCTTCAAGTTCAACTAAATCATCAACTGGTTCCAATGCCGGTTCATCAGCCAGTTGTTATTTAAATCCCTCCACCTTCTGATCAGCTATACTTTCCTCAGCTTGAATCGCCATTATGCTTCTAGTCATCACAGCTTTGCACTCTTCCTTAGGATTTTTCTCTGTGTTTGTTGTAAAGTTGCTGGATGGTCTTTCAGCTAACTGCTTTGCAAGCTGGCCCACCTGAACTTCCAGATTCTTAATTGTAGACTTCGTGCTCTTTTGGTTAGACATTGTCACTTGCATAAATTAAGCTAGAGTCTCTTCCAGCTTTGTGGTTCGATCATAGAGACTTGACATCTGCTGTTGTGGCCTTGTAGATGAACCACCCTGGTCTCTGTTGAAGTGGTTACCAGGGTGATTTTGCCATTGTCTCTGCTGTTGATATTGCTGGTTGTTTTGAAATCCTGGAAATCCACTTCTATTGAAATTGCCTCTTGGCTGATTCCCTATATAATTAACTTCATGTGCAATTTTCTCTTCATTAGGGATACAACATCCAAATTCATGAGCTCCACCATAAATTGTACATGTTGTAACCTGCAAAATAGAAGAATGTGAAGTTTGTGCATAATGAAGCTGAGTTGGCAACTTACTGAGTGTTTCTATTAATGCCTCTAGTTGCTTGGATAGAAACTTGTTTTGTGCCAACAGAGCGTCTTGTGAGGTTAGCTCCAATAAGATCTTTTTAGTAGGAATGTGGGCTCGGTCTCTCTGAATAGTAATGTCACTAGCAGCCTTGCTTTCAATCAAGTCCATTGCTTCCTCAGGGGTCTTCATTTTGATCTTACCCCCAGCTGAAGCATCCAAGAGCTGCTTAGATTGTGGTCTCAACCCATCTATGAATATGTTGAGTTGTATTAGTTCTGAAAAACCGTGAGTTGGAGTCTTCTGCAATAAACCTCTAAATCTTTCAAGTGCCTCACTCAACGATTCATCTGGAAACTGGTGGAAGGAAGAGATGGCAGCTTTGCCTTTTGCAGTCTTTGATTCAGGGAAGTACTTCTTCAAGTACTTTTCTACTACTTCATCCCATGACTTCAGACTGTTTCCTTTAAAAGAATGAAGTCATCTCTTAGCTTCTCCAGCTAAAGAAAATGAGAACAGACTCAACCTGATTGCATCTGCAAGCACACCCGCCAGCCTGATAGTATTGCATATCTCTATGTAGGTGGCCAAGTGAGCATAAGGGTCTTCATTGGGTAGACCATGAAATAGATTATTTTGAATTAGTTGTATCAAAGAAGGAGGATATGTAATTGTCTGAGCTTGAACTGGCTATGCAATACTAGTGAAAAATTGTGGCACAATAGAACTTGAATAATCCTCCAAGGTTACTCTTCTTGGCTCTTCAGCCATGATTGGGTCTTCAACAGGTTCTATATGAGAATTCCCTGCAATAGGAAAACTAGAAGATGCCTCGGAAGATCGAGGTTCTTCTTCTGGAGTTGTCGTTGCTTCTAAATCCTGCAAAAATATTGATTCTCTCTGAATTATTCCTTCTACAAGTGGCATTAATCTCCAAATCAATGGGGATCAAATCACCTGCAGTAGATCTTCTTTGCATACAAGAAAACAAAACAACAATTATCCAGTTCAAAAGAACAACGAATGTACAGTAACTAAAATATAAACAAAAAGAATCAATGAATCAAAGAGAAAAATATAAAGCAATGCCGTAAAATTGAACTAAACTCTTCTAATGAATCTAGATCCCCAGCAACGGCGCCATAAATACTTTGTTGGATTTCCCCTACAGTTACTTTTTGGTCCAATTTTTCTTTATACAAATATGTTCAAGGGAAATCCAATTCACCGGAAAGCGCACCAAATCGTTAAGTATTTAAAATTAAAACGGATGAATCCGAGTATCGAACTCAGGGAACTAGTATTAGATAGGGTTAAATTCATAAATAAGGCATCGTTGAAAGAAACATTGAAAATTGATGGTTTAGAACTGAATTAAACTAAGTCTAGGCTAAAAACAGTGAAGATGCAAGTAAATAAAATTGACAACAGTAGGTAAAAGGATTGGGCCTTTCTAGCAAACAAGTTGATGTATATAAAGATGTTTCTCTAATCAATCATGTGTTTGTGTTCTATGTAGTAGCCTAAATTACTAAACCTCGATCCCTAGTTAGGCTGAATCATTCCAAGCTTCGTCCTCAGATCCCTCTTGTTGGACTAGGCTTAATTTAGACAGCCCTCATAGGTTTAGACTAACTTAAACTAAGCTTCGTCCTCAGATACCTCTTGTTGGACTAGGTTCAGCTTAGACCAAGCAACATTATTGTAACAACATATTTAAAACCAAAACTTAATATGCAGATCCCTCATTTAAGACTAAGTTTCAATCTTGCTTCAATCAAGTTCTAAGGCAACAGTACATTTCCCAATGCTAAAGTCACCTAACTATGCACACAAATGGGTGATCAGACCAAGAGCATATAGAATTTAAGCACTGAAAGAAGCATTGAACACAGGAAACACAATCAATTAGATATTAAAGTAATTAAATCAGTTGTTCCTTAGAAATCCCCAACAAGGGTGTTTAGCCAGCCATTACAGAAAAACCCTAACAATAATAAGGTTAATAGTAGAGAATAACTGCTTCTTACACAAGAAGGGGGATCCCTCCTCCTCTTCTTAGCATTTCACAATCAATATGAAACTCACTAATCTCTCTCTAATTACAAAACCTAGGTCTCTCTGCAAAATCTGCTCCTCTTAGCGCCAGTAATGTGCTGAGCCTGGCTGAAGACAACTGCTGCCCTTAGCGCGCTGAAGCTGTGCTTAGCGATGGATGCACGCTTAGCCCAACTGATGAGTTGAGCTCAACTGTCATTTTTAGCACTTCATGACATAGCCTCTTTTTAACCTGAAATTGCACAGATTTCATCATTAAATCCAATGGAAATATTCTAGAGACAACTTTAATAATAAAACAAGATTTATTTACAAAATTACTACAAAAATAATCATAAATTGGGGAGCTATACAAGTTTTGGAAAAATTTTTCTATACAAAAGTTAGTCGTATAAGACGACTAACAGCAACCTCAATTGGTACCTCAACATCTCTTTTGCACGTCAAACTTGGAGGAATGTTAACCTGCTTTCTCTTCTTTGTCTTTTCGAGGTCTACCTGGTTGTTAGTAACTAAGCCCTTTAGGTTTTATTAATCATAGCCCTTCATGACTTCTACAAAAATAAACACAAGAAACTCAATACAAAGCCAACTTCAAAGGCTATCATTATCGAATAACAATACTCGCTACGTAAATGCGATAAGGGAAATCTGAGGTGAGGATGGTCACAATAAATTTACACGACATCTCACGCTGCCATTTTCCTATAATCACAATATCCTTGATCTGCTTGGGCGACAATATTTGATGGGGATAAGATTTAAACTTGAAGGGAAACCATTGCCAATAAAATGGGAATTTAGGAGCCTTCTCAGCCTCCATGAAAAACAACTCTCTTGAATCCCCACACACGAGTTTGGATCAAACTCAGAACAAGTTAGATTTGAAGTTCTTCCAAGACTGAGTATACAACTGGAACAACTTCTCAAACTTATATGTGTTCAAGGATGGCCAACCAACTTTGGCGCCCATTTTCAATTGATAGAAATACACAAACTTATGTACGGTGGGTTCGATGTTTAGACTCTTACACAAAATTTGGAAAGCACACAAAAAGGCCCAATTGTTCGGATGAAGTTGTATAGAGGCGACGTTCATCAAACTTAACATCTCACACTCAAAGTCTGATAAGGGGAACTACACATTCAATTCCATAAACACATCCTCCTACATATACATGAAATCAACCTCACCTTTGCCCGCCCTCATAAAAATGCATTCATTAGCGCTACATGACTCCACTATCAACAACTCAACATCATTGGAGATCGTTATGTTAATCCTCTTCTTCAACCTCTTGATTGAATCGCAAGTTTGAAACCGAGTAGGGTACAAGCTGACCTTGATAGAAACCCACTTGTAACTAGGAATAATAACTGGCAAAACTTGCCTTCCCTACCCTTCCTAACTTTTTCACCAACCATGCCAACATTGTCTCCTTTCTGCCTCTTAGCCTTCCCATTCGCCCTCTCCAATACCTTCTCATCTCTTTTATTCTTTTGTGCATGAATCTCCACCTCATCACTACCACCCACAGACATATCCTTTGTTTTCTTTGAATCTAAGATCAAGGAGGGAGACGACACCAAAAAATCTCCCTTACTATTAGACTCCCCTATACCCTTAACCTCCCTTCCCACAAGAGATCTACAACAGAGAGGAAACCCCTCCTCCATAGTAGAAGAAGAAGACATAATGGTTAGAAACAAAAAAGAGAGTAGAGGACCAAGGGCGTACCTACACTAGAGAGCAATGATAATTGTTAATTATGAGTATATTTTGGGGTTAAATTATATGGGAATTTGTAATTTTTATCTCATAATTCTTCCTTTTTGAGCAAATAATTGTTAAATTAACATCATTTAAGTTTTTGTGCAAAAAATATTAAAAGTGACGGATTTATGATGCTTAATGAGTAAAATAAAGCCCAAAAAAGAGCAGGATAATTTCGGAAAGTAGGGATAATCAAGGAAAGCAAGCTAATTAACGATAGCAGACTAATTAAGGAAAGCAGGCTAATTCAGGAAAGTAAAGACGGGCTTAGCGCGAGAAGCCTGCTTAGCTAAGCTAATCTGCACCTATAAAAGAAGAAGAGAGAAAAAGGAAAAAACATATAGAAGACAAAGGCTAGAAGAATGAGAAGCAAGCATTGGGAGCCATTCCTTCCCTCCATTCCATTTCTTATGTTCTTCCTTTTTACTAAATATTCCCCTTTTGTGATTGTAAAGCCTCCATGACAATGAGAGGCTAAACCCCCTTTGTTGGGAACTTGGAAGCCAACTACTCTTGATGTAATTTCTCTTGCTATCTATTTATGAATATTACATTTGCATTATCTTTTGTTGTGCTTAATATTATTGCTTGTGGCTTGATCACCCATTTGCATGGTAAGTTTTAGGGGTAACGTTGGGAAACATTATTTTCTAATAGAACTGGAAAAGGGTATCTAAATAAAGTCATCGCTAGGGATAGATTGATATTTGTTTAGCCTGTTATACATCTCTATTCTTAATGCAATTTACTATTTTAGCTCTACAAAGGGATTTGGGAGAGAAAATAGATAAATTAAGCTCTTTTATGCAGGGGACCAAAGTTAAAGTATATTAGTAGATGCAGGTGTAAATTGGAGTAATTATAAATAGAGAAAAATCATTAACATTACATCAAGGAGTAGCTCTGATAGGCTAAGTTCTCAATGTTCTCATCTTCTAAATTTTTGAAGAACACATCATGGTAGAGGACCGGCCACAGAGGATTACTCTAGAGGACTACTCTAATACCTCTACACCTCAGTATTTCACAAGCATGGTCCGGCCCGAAGTTCAAGCTGCCAACATCACTTATCCACATTCCCTCATCCAGTTGATTCAAGGCAATCTCTTTCATGGGCTACCCAATGAAGATCCATATGCCCACCTTGCTACATACATAGAGATTTGCAACACGATGAAAATAGCTGGAGTTCCTGAAGATGCCATTTGCCTCAACCTATTCCCATTCTCCTTGGCTGGTGAAGCAAAAAGATGGTTGCACTTGTTCAAGGGAAACAACTTGCGGACATAGGAAGAGGTGGTGGAGAAATTTTTGAAGAAATATTTTCCAAAGTCGAAGACCACTAAGGGAAAGGTGAAGATCTCTTCATTCCACCAATTCCCCGATGAATCACTGAGTGAAGCTCTTAACCGCTTCCATGGTTTACTCTGAAAGACTCCCACCCACGGGTTCAGCGACCCAGTTCAACTCAATACCTTCATTGATGGCTTGCGACCCCATTCGAAGCAGTTACTTGATGCCTTCGCTGGTGGGAAGATCATATTGAAGACACTTGATGAAGTTATGGAGTTGATTGAAAACATGGCAACCAGTGACCATGCCATCCTTCGTGATCGAGCTTACACTCCTACAAAGAAGAGTCTTCTTGAGCTCACATCACAAGATAGACTACTTGCCCAAAACAAGCTCCTAGCCAAGCAAATATAGACCCTCACAGAGACGTTGAGCAAGCTTCCTCAACAGTTTCATGCAGTGCAACATGCCCATTCTTCAGTCATGCAAATTAGGAGATGCAATATTTGTGGTAGGGCCCATGAGTCAGGCATGTGCATGGCCCAATATGATTCATCCAAAGAAGTCAACTACATGGACAATCCCAATCGTTAAGGGTTCCATCAAAGAGGACCTCCTTGACACAATCAGGGAGGAAATTTTTCTCAAGGCTAAGGCTGGAGATCTCATCCTGGGAACAACTTCAACAAGGACCAAGGTGGCCTATCCATCCGACCTTCCAATCAAAGGCCCAGCCTGCATGAGAGGACCACCTAGCTAGAAGACACTTTGACCCAGTTTATGCAAGTTTCATTGTCAAATCACAAGAGCACTGAGTTAGCTATCAAGAATCTAGAGGTGCAAGTGGGTCAACTAGCTAAGCATCTAGCTGAAAGGTCCACAGGGAGTTTTGGGGCCAACATTGAGAAGAACCCCTAGGAAGAATGCACGACGGTCCTTACTAGAAGCCAAATGAGGGAGAATGTTGAGAGAGAAAAGAGAAATGAAGGAGCAATGGAGGATGTGAGCATTGAGGAAGAAGATAATAAAAAGATAGAAGAGGGTAATGAAGAGAAAGAAGAGATCAAGTAGAAGGGTGAAAAGGTCTTACTCACTAAGACCAAGAGTCAGTTAGCAAGGGAGGCTAGGAGGGAGATACCCGCAGCCCCAGCAAGGGACATCCCTTATCCTTTGGTGCCATCAAAGAAGGAGAGGGAGCACTACTTTGCCCACTTCCTCGACATATTCAAGAAGCTAGAAATCACCATAACCTTCGGAGAGGCCTTGCAGCAAATGCTCATGTATACAAAATTTCTGAAGGACCTGCTCACATAGAAGGGCAAATACATCAACAATAAGAGCATCATGGTGGAAGGTAATTGCAGTGCTGTGATCCAGAGGATTCTACCAAAGAAGTTTAAAGACCCAGGGAGTGTGACCATCCCATGTTTTATTGGGGAGGTGTTAGTGGGTAAAGCTCTCCTTGATCTGGGGGCAAGCATCAATTTGATGCCTCTCTCTATGTGTCGAAGAATAAAAAATTTGAGGGTTGCTCCTACTAAAATGAATTTTCAACTAACAGACCGCTCCATTATCAGACCATATGGTGTAGTTGAAGATGCCCTGGTTAAAGTTCGTCAATTCACTTTTTCGGTGGACTTTGTGATAATGGACATAGAAGAGGATTCGGATATTCCCTTGATATTGGGCAGACCATTCATGCTTACTGCAAAATATATTGTGGACATGGGGAATGACAACTTAGAGATGAGTGTGGAGGACTAGAAAGCCACTTTCAACTTGTTTGAGGCAATAAAACATCCTAGTGATAACAAGACTTGCTTTAAGGTGGAGGCAATTAAACAAGAAGTTGATCTTGTTGGGAAGCACCTGAAGTCTGTGTTTCTAGAAGAAGATGAGGTTAAGCCAGTTGTGAATCCAGAAGACCCTTCCAGTGTATTCCCGGGGCCAAGACTGGTTAGGGCCTGAGCCAGTCCAGACGCTCCACCTGCTCCACCTCTGATGATCCCTCCTCTAGCTACATTCGACAAGTCTTTTCCCTATTCTTCTCAGCCAAAGTAGCTCCTCTCCATGTTGTAGAGCCTCCACCATGGCCAATACCTTTTGATGTAGAGCCTTCACCAGCTATCTCTCAAGTAGCCAATGATGACACCAAAGGCATTCCTATCTCAGGTTGTCTGGCCAGTGGCCAGGAGTCTAGCTTCCTTTTGTAGGGGGGTGATACCTCTAGTACTGGTAATGATGATACCGCAGAGACTAGAGATGATGATGATTACGTTGCGTACATCACTGTTGCACAGGGAGCTTGGGATCCAAGGCCCACACAGGATTGTGGCCTATTTTGATAAGGATTTTTCTTTAATTTTCTTTATTTGTCTTTATTTATTTTGTTTTGTTTTCATTTACATTATTTTCATTTTAATTTCTTGCATTTAGGACAATTTAATTTCAGCAGTTTAATTTTAGTAGTTTAAAGTCAGTCATTTAATAGTTTTAATTTAGTTCGATGCATGATAGAGAAGTAGGTACTTATTGATTGGTTGCAACACATTTTTGAGTGAATCAATTGCATGAGTGAGATGAACTGTGTACTAATGAGTATTTTTCTATTGCTAATTCTTGTGCAAGTAGGCGTCAGTGTAAGTGATAGAGTGTGAACTAACAGTACAAGAGTGAAAGGGTTAGTATTTCTGACAAAAAAGCATGGAATGAAAACCCTCACACTTCAATGGAAACCGGTAAGTTGTGTGAACTTTTAAATTGTGAGAGAACGACTAGTTTTAATTTCCTGATTTTCCTTGATTCTTGGATTGCTTGAAATGCATGTATGATGTGGACATGATCAAGGCCTTGTTTGTTATTTTATTTCAACTACTTAGCCAAAAAGCCATCCTATGAATGAATGCATCCCTTGCACCCTTTTTGAGCCTAATGTAAAATTTTTGTCATTGGAACTCAAACCCAAAAATGCAATATTTACTACCTACCCTTTCTTAGGTTGTAGGAGAGTACTCATGGATCCAGACAAATTTGTCCCAAATTTGGGGCAATGTTTTTGGGTGATTTTCTTTTGCAGGAAAATGAATAAACAACACAAGTTAAATTGAGTCACTAAATATGGTTTTACTCCAACTCAGTATAAATGTAAAAGAAAAAATACTTTAAAAGAATAACAGTTGGGGTAAACCATCATCAAAGAAAATAGTTGTGCTGAAAAGAGTAGCAAAGTAATAAGGTTGGTGTTGTAAAAATGTCTAAGTTGTGGTTTGTTATTAATTTAGGGGAATGAATGTTCTCCTAGATCCTAAGCTTTGAATCCTAGAAAAACCATGATTTCTTTGTTAGCCTAGCCACGTTACAAGCTTATTAAAGTCCTTAGTGATCCACATTGTGCATGTATGATAGCATTGACTGAGATGATGTGCAAAGTTGGGAATTTTACTATTCAGTTGTTATAACTCAAACACTCTTACCTTGACACTTGTGGGATTAAGAGAAACACTAACCTTGTGAGGACTGAAGTTTGGTGATTATTCCTTGTGATATGTCATTCTTGCTAACCATTTCATTTGAAGTGCATCTTATTTTGCTCCTTTCATGAACTTATGACAACTGTGAACTTGAGAATTGTCCAATAAAGCTTTTTAGAATGTATGCAGTTATCTCATGAATTTTGATTGGTAAACTCTAAACCTTTTCCTTTTGCTTGAGGACAAGCAAAGAATTAAATTTGAGGGAGTTTGATGGCTGCTAATTATGAGTATATTTTGGGGTTAAATTATATAGGAATTTGTAATTTTCTCTCATAATTCTTCCTTTTTGAGCAAATAATTGTTTAATTAATATCATTTAAGTTTTTGTGTAGGAAATATTAAAACTGATGAATTTATGATGTTTAGTGAGTAAAATAAAGTCCAAAAAAGAGCAGGATAATTCAGGAAAACATGGATAATTAAGGAAAATAGGGATAATTAAGGAAAGCAAAGGCGGGCTTAGCGCAAGAAGCCCACTTAGCTAAGCTAATCTACACCTATAAAAGAAGAAGAAAGAAGAAGGCAAAAACACACAAAAATTCCAAGAGAATACAATTCCTTATAGGAGACAAAGGCTAGAAGAAGGAGAAGCAAGCATTGGGAGCCCTTCCTTCCCTCCATTCCCTTTCTTTTCTTCTTCCCCTTTACTAAATATTCCCCTCTTGTAATTGTAAAGCCTCCATGACAATGAGAGGCTAAACTCCCTTTGTTGGGAACTTGGCAGCCAACTATTCTTGATGTAATTTCTCTTGCTATTTATTTATGAATATTACATTTACATTGTCTTTTCTTGTGCTTAATATTATTGCTTGTGACTTGATCACCCATTTGCATGGTAAGTTTTAGGGGTAGTGTTGGGAGACGTTATTTTCTAACAGAACTGGGAAATGGTATCTAAATAAAGTCATCGCTAGGAATATATTAATATTTGTTTAGCCTGTTATACATCTCTATTCTTAATGCAATTTACTATTTTAGCTCTACAAAGTTAGAATATATTAGTAGATGCAGGTGAATTTACTCTGGTAGGCTAAGTTCCCAACATTTTCATCTTCTGAATTTAACTTCTATAATAATTGGCTTTTCTTTTCCTTTCTGTTTTTAATTAATTAATTTAAATTCTCGTTTAATTTCTCCTTTTGTTTGATTTAATTTTCTGCCAATTTAAATTACTGTTTTCTCATAACCTTTTCAAATCAATTTTCTTAACTTCTTTTACTAATAAAATATTCATCTACCTAAGTACAAATAAAGTCCATGTGGATTCGGCACTTGGACTTCCGTTTTAACTTTACTACTTGGGATGAATTGGTGCACTTGCCAATCCACCAACAAGCAACAGGACAAGCCAAGCACAGAAAGCATAAGCTAAGGAAGCTGGAACAAAACTGTAGTAGAACAGAGTGAGGGAAAGGACCAACTAATGAAAATGGTGTCCTTTGGTCCGCACATGCAACACATTTTATAAGGATTTCACAACCCTTCACTCACCAAGGTGACTCCTCACTTCCCAGGCATGACCCTAAACTTCTCAGTCGTTTCGTTTCCTACAGACAGACCAACCCTAAAAACCCTCGGTCCAAATGACATCTCTAACGGTCATTATTACTTTATTCCACACATTGATACATAAACACTTCAGAGCGCCACTGACTTACTTGTCGGAGTCTCTTTTCCCGATACCTACCCTGCTTCAACACAGAAGATCAGAGATCAGAGATACTGTTGAGACGAGAAGACCCTGGCAACTCGTTAGGACCTCGTTGAAACTCAGTATAAACTGTTAGTATTGTTCTCAAGTTGTAATTAGAGTTTTACTTTTTGATAATATACATTAGCTTTTAATGATTTTTTTATTATGCAGATAATCAAGATAAAGCTTCAATTTTAATCGAAAACAACATTATCACTAAAAACATGTTTATCTAATTTTTAATATAATTTCATTCCCTTAAAATAAATTTTTTATCATAACGCATCTCCCTATTAATTTTGCTTTCACTTTTTTTTACTGGAATTTTAATTTGCTTTCACTTCTGATCACCAATTTTTTTTTCTTCTTGAAACTTCTAAATCAATCAGTCTAAATTTTTTCTAGCCAACCCATCTTGTTATATGATATACGTGTTAGTCTAAAAATTGATAAATAATATTTTCCTCTACTAAAAAAGTTTGCAAGTCATTCTAGATTTATTACTCATTTAAAAAAAAAATCTATAGATGTCATCTTAAATTTAATAAAAAATACCAAATTAAAAATATTGTAACTAGCACTTCGAATATATAATTTTATTTTATTTCTTAAAATTAAAATAGTGAGTGTTTTGAAGTTACTTTTGTGTTTATTTATTTATATAAAAGATTAAGATAATATTATCTGTCTATTATATTCTTAATTTTATTCTTTTTAATATTTTACACATTTGTTTTTAATAAAACAATAACAAATATCCCACTATAAAACTAAAAAATGTTATTAATTTATATTATATTCTTTTAAGTTTTAAGTGCACCAAAAAAATTGGTATTTTTTTTGTTACATTTAATAACTGAGGGGCCTAGAAAAAACTCCCAAGTCCTAACAACAGGAAGTCCAAAACCACGAAAACCAAGTATGTGAAGCTGCCTATACTCCTAGCTATCTATCCAACTAATCCTCAAAACACAACACTCTCTTTCTTTTGGCCAGGGAGTGGGAAGCAAACTAAAAACGAACCTTCCAGTAATGGAAGTGGGACGAGGCTAAGGTTTAGGAGTTGATTTTCCTCAAGTGGAAACAGTACCCACGAAGTGTCTCTTTAATCTATGGTATTTTTCCCTTTTTCTCTCATCACTCTCATTAAATTATTTAAGCCCATGTCAATTCCCAGTTAAGAAGGGTACTACTAGGCCAACTAACTTTAATATCCTTAAACCCCCTCAGCCACATATTCAACCTAACTTTCTTCCTAGTCATTAAAATTTTCATTATGATAGTTAAAGAAAATAATTGCAAATTCATTATAAATTATGAAATCTTATTATTAAAATAAGATGAAATTTTATGATATTTAAAAGTGACTATTACTGTAATGAAAGAAGTATTAATAGTTATATCTAGCTTCATATTTATAGTTAAGAAATATTAGCACAATTTTTAAGAAAAATATTATTTTAATGGTGAATAGACTATTTTCTCTTTATTATAGAGTTTAATGAACATAAGTGGGTATTTGACATGAAATTTAACTAGCTTATAACTTATTGTGACTAACTTGTATGCAGGAGAGGACGTGTGTGTGAATGGAGGGGCCGGGGGCCTTGGGCCTCTCTAACTTTTTTCAATTTATTTTTTAATATATAATATATTTATTTTAGAAAATTATTTTTGTTTAGGGATACGTTAATTGTGTAAATGATATCATTTAAGTATTATTTATCTTTTTTATTTGTAATAAAATATTATTTTCTTTTGTAGTATTTATTATTAAGATAATTGTATTTTTTCAATAAAACATTTGATTATCATATATTTTTCTTTCTTAGTAGTTAATAATTGTAGATTGTACTCAAATGACCTTATTAGCATACCATCAAGCACGCGAATTAGTTGATGTGGAGTTGTTTAAGCTTGATTAGTAATATCATTTTGAATATGCAATTGCGTTAAATACTTGGAGGGAGAATTTTGTTGTTCAGAGTGGTTTTATCCAGCTTGAACAAGAATGTCTCCAATAAAAGATACCTGTGTTCTAGAAAAAAAATGGCCTTATTAGAATTTCTTTAATATTAATTTATCAATGGGTTAAACTTATAAACTATCTAGATTTTGAAACACATGATAAAAAATTTTATCTTACTATCGTCATTTTTCCTATATTTTCTTTATTTTTCTAGCCTCGTCTTTGTTCTTTCTAATTGTCTTCCACTCTTGCTCCTACTCGGCAAGTCACTGAGTCAATCCCATGCCTTTCCCATGCCTTTCCCTCCGATGAGAACGCAAAGGCTGCCAATTGATGTAGTTGGGAGCACTAGTAGGACTTTTCATTGTGTCTGTGAGTCCTAGGAACTTCTTTAGATGGACCACAGGATCTTCTAACGGTAGGTCATGGAACTGCATCCTCTCAATCATGCCAATTAGTTCATGTATCAGCTCACAATTTTAACTCCCAGGTCTAGGAGTTATATACTTGCAAAGATTTCCATAGGGGTGAGGTAATCCTGCAAGACAAATTAATTTGATTGATAAATTAATTTGATTGATAAATTAATTTGAATTTATTACATAAAATAAAACTATATAAAGATAAATAAATCATTTGATTGTGAGTAAAACATATATAATTAAGTAATACATTATTTTAATTTAATTTTTTAAAAAAGTCTAAAAGGGTACAAATAAATGAAGTCATAATTTATCACTAGTTTTTTTGGAGTGTATTGATAAAAATTGTACTTAATGTACAATTTTTTTTAAAAAATAATTTTAATATTGTTTTAATAATTTTTTACAAGAATTTTTGAAATAAATATTTTAATATGTGTGCAAATTCTCATTAAGAATAATATACATGTACAAATAGTATAAATTTCAACTTTAAATTTGTTACTTAATTATAAAAAAAGATACATAAAAATAGTTGACATACTTAAAAGGTTGTTTTGATTATTAGTTTTGAATTTGGTATATTAATGTTACAGAATATTGAAGCTATTCATATTTTCATTTGAATGAGAAATTTCAGGGATAGTTAATTTGAAATTAAACTATTTATAATAAAAATTCATTTGATATAAATTAAATATCATTGTAAAAATTTTCCCAACAAAACTGTATGAAACCTGCAAGAGCAAAAATTTGCTGGCAAAGTTGTTTTTGCAATGACATTTCATATATGTGAACTTAAAAAATACAAAAAGAAAAGTGGAGGAAAAAATGATCATTAGTTCTTCACAATTACTCTTTACACACAACATACTAAACTTAATCAACACCAAAGGAGAGAAAGCAGTCAACAACATCACTTTCCCTAAATTCTCGTCCGAAAGCGTTTAATGTGAAACGTCATTTTGCATAGAGAATGTAAAATAAAAATCAATAAAGAAAATCCAAAATCTGAACCATCGAGAAACCACCAACCAAAATACAATTATTTGTTTATACTTTTAAAAAAACCAAATAAGTATGAGTATTCAAATAGAGAAAATACATTTGATTATAGTCGCACAAGTATTTCTTATTTAAGACCATAAATTTATTGAGCTTATAGAAATGTGAACCTTATAATATAAATTTTAAAAGGAAGAGTATAATTGTTTATAAAATTATTTAAACAATTTATAAATTCTAACTAAAATCAATTAAATAAATTTATCAAATTTTAAAGTAAAAACGTAGTTAATTAAATTTTAATTCATTTGTAGTCACCCCATTCCGCCATATGGGGTTGGGTATATCCCTCCAATCCTCATATTTGTTTATTAAAGTTGGCTACTAGTTAAAAATAATATATTTGTACAATTTTTTTTGTCAAACAATAGTTTTGGCCAATTAAGCATTAACAGTGTGACTGTGTTGGGATAAGAAATATTTTGTTTGAGAAAAAAAAACCAATTAATGAAGTCAGATACAATTAGGTCTAAAATCCATTAATAAGGAGAATATAAAAGAAACCAAAAATATATTGGTATAAATTATGTGTTCATATTATTTTCAGATATTATTAAAAAATATGTTTTTATTATTTTGAGATTTTATTATTAATTATGTGTTCATAGTATTTTTAGATATTATTTTTAGTCATTGAATCAGAGAGCCACTTCACTTAAACCATGTCTTTATTTGTGATAATGAGCAAGAGGTTCAATGAAAGTGATTTAAATCCTATATGCATCGGTCATATTTACTACTTGAGCAACCATTGTACTATGGTAAAATGTGTTGCAAGGTTTATTATTACGTTGCCACTTGTTTAGTTATAGTCACTGGTTTTAAATGTATATCCCATATGGGTGTTTCGCTAGACAGAATACCCAAATATACCCCTCAAACATAAGGTAAACATTTAACCATAACCCTCGTTACAAATGTTTCATTATTCACCTAGGTCGAACACCCCAAAATTTCCATAACCATTTGAGTAGTATGATAAATTTTTCTGAAAATGTATCTGGTACTGAGCTTGGACAATTAATCGAACACACACAATATACATTTTTGAAGAACCCTTCAACTGAAGAACTAAAGTATTTAGCCAAGGCAACTACTAAATTAGTACTTATCCTTACTCGCCATTAATTCGGCCCTACCTTAAAAGTATCATCGGAATAAGCCATTCAGAATGTGTTCAAAAACCTTAATCTAAATTACATGTACATTACCTACTATGGTAATAAAACATTCTAACGTAATGAAGGTAAGACATTGATGCCAAACATTTGAATCTCATTTTTTGTTCGCGATGAATTATACTAACTTTAGAGACAAAGAACATTTACCAACAAACTCAGTCCTCCAACTATAAGATACTGAATACTGGAGGAACAACATGTTGGTCATTATGTTACCAATGATCATCATAGTCTGAGGGGCGGAGCCAAACACAAATAACAATGGGGCAATTATTAAAAAAATTCAATTTATCTAATATATATATAATGAATTTGTTGATTTCTTTCTCCAAAATTTATTGAACAACATGGTCAACTATTATTTTAAAAACTACCATATTTATAATCTTAAAATTCCAAATTACCCACTCCACTCTATTGTTACTTTTTTTATAACCCCTATTATTTGAAAAATGATTGTTTAATTTTATTTATAAAATTCCAAAATTCTATTATTTAAAAAACTGCCAATTTTTTACTCTTTTCTATTAAACTTTTTAAAATGAAATTCGCCGTCTCCACTACACTCTTTTTGGGTTTTTTTAACTTACCAATTTTAATTTAAATCAAATAATTATAAAAAAAATGCTAAGGTTGTTGCAAAAAATAATAAGAAAAAAACTACTAAGGTTTTTCAAAAAATAACTGAATTAAAAATAAAAGATAGCATTTTATAAAAGTTATTTGAATTAAAAACAAAGAGCTAGCATTCTTTTATTTTAAAAAATAATGAATTAAAAAATTATAACCATAATATTGAGGCAGGAATTGAAGTAAAATAATATCAAAATCCAAATTCTTTCCACAATTGAATATTTACAAAATTGAATAGGATTCAAATTGTTCATGTGATTGTATGGAAACAGACATGTGATGAAAAAAAAAATTCTCTTATTATTAATAATACTACAATTATATTATTTTTATTCAATAACAACTTCTAGTGTTAACTCTGTATTTTCAAAAAAGAAAGACACAAAACCTAAATCATTAAACCCAATTATTTAAGTCCAATTATGGTCGATGATACATGACCATATAATAGTCCTATTATGGTGTGTTATTTTTTGTCAACGATATTAATTTAAGTCGTTATTATTTCTTTCCATAAATTTGTGTGTTTTAATAATAGTTAATAAAATAATGTTAAAAATTTAACATAATAGGTTTTAATTATTTATGCAGTTAAGTTAGTTAATTTTGTCTCTGTTTTTTTTTTACTTCCAATTTATTTTAATAATTGTATATTTTTGGAAATGAGAGGTTATATTTCAAAATTACAAAATATTGCCCCATAAGTTCCACAATTTCTCCATTTTTACAATCTCTACCCCACAATTAACACAATATGGACTATTGCACCTAACCTAACTATAGATTGTGCTCGATTGCCGATTATTTGTTCATGCGATAAGTTCAATATTTCTTGCCCTTGTCACTGATGTGAAGAAGCTATGTCAGCCAATGGAGATAAAAAAAAAAAAGCGCATGTGGTGTTCATAGGTCAAAAACCAGGAATCTATTTCAGTTGGAATGAAGCTTTTGACTAGGATTACTGCCATGAAGTTGAAGACACTTATGTGGATTACTGCCTCCATCATGGTTCGGACCTTGGGTTCGTAGGAGCCTACCTACACACCAACGGTGGACTCTCTGAAAATGGAGAACAGAATGGTGACTACATGTTTAATAAGTTTTCATTGTTAGTCATAGCTAACGAAAGGATATCCCTGTTGTTGTTTATGTAGAGCGAAGGTGCCTAAAAACTTGGATGTGGACACTTCCTCAGGGGACTTCATTTTGCAAAACAACGTGGAAAAAGTTTTGAAGAAACCTTGTAACATCTTCAAGTTGGACAACCCAAATTTATGTTGCATCATGCGAAGACCGTCAACAGCGTGTAGTTCCAGAGCTATTGTGCTTCTGTGGACATAGGGACCTTGGGAGACCCCATTATTTCTATCAAAAAGCTTGGGAAACATGATGATGCTACCAGAGAAGATGTTGTTGGTCCAAGAGCTGTGCAAGCGAATAGGAAAACAAATAAGGGACTTTAACTTTTACAATGTTCAGACTCTTGAGACCAAAGTGCAAACCTTGAAGGATGCCAATATGCAACTGAAATTGCAGTTGGCGATTTTGGAGTAGGCAAAGTCTACTGGCGAACCTTTCGTTTAGTGTCCATTAGTTTGATGTTGTTTGCATGGTATTGTGTGTGAAAGATGGGTGCGCATGTATTTTCTTTTCAGAATGGTTTCTTTTATTTTGTTGTGGTTTTGTTATTCTTCTTTTTGATGAATTAATGGAATTATCATGCACGGGTTCATGTGTGTGCTTTGGTCGGGATCCACTTTTGGTGTTGAAAATATTTGTTGTGTGTGATTCTTATTTTTGTATTTAGGGACTCTGTTAATTTCCAACCACAAAGGCATTTGATACATCCATAAAAGGTAATAAAACAATTATTTGTGTAACATTTTTGGAATACAGGAGGACTTATTTTAAAAAATATATTAAAATAACATGTAAATAATAAATTCAGAATTTCCACAGGAGGACTTATGAAAATACTTTTGAATTGTAGTTCACAATGTCATTCTACTAATTTACAAGCTTCAGCTGACATTGGGAAGCAAAAACCCATACCTCTCATCATAGTCTTTCTTGTGTATGCCGATTGAACTTGCAGGTCTGTTGTGATGTGGCTTTGACATGTCACATTGACATATCAAACTTTTCCTAATAAGTAAATTCAAAAATTTGGAGCCGGTGTTATTGCTAAATGTTAGATGCATTAATTTTTTAAATGATGAAAATACCACCAAAAAAATTATTTGAATAAGTCTTTCAACACTGTGTCATGACTACAACATTTTAAAAAAACAGACCCCGAGTGTATTTGTTCATCACTCTCACCGAAATTAATAAACATTCATGCTTCTAGTGTCTTTTAACTGGTCAGATAACGTCGGCGACCCATGGACATAGATTCTGACATTGCAACCAAGATTCAAGGTAAATTTGTTGTTATAGTTTACACATATTGCTAGCATCCTACTTAATTTCATATTGATGCAAAATGGAGGATGCTCTACAGCTTTAGGCACAAGAAGTGTGTTAATGTTGTTACTCACAATACCATCATGGAGGGGTTTTACAAAGTTGGGAACTATCAAATAACAAAATATTTGGGCTCACATCTCAGAAGATGAGCTACAACCCAACATCATCTTGTTTAAAATTACTCTTAAGGGTCTTAGTTCTTGTGGTAGAGTGACAAATGTAGTTGGGTTTCTAAACACTTAATTAGTTACATGGTGTTTTGCCAACTGCCATTATATGGAACATACTAGTTAGAGCAGTGATTTTTTAAGGAGCTATAACTTGATTCTTTTGTGCCCTAACATAGATTAGAATAATTTTTTTAAATCCTACTTTTTTCTCTTCTTCAATACATGAACTACAAATGTTATACTAAAATTCAAGCATTTGGCTAGTATCCCACAACAAAAGGGATTCTTGTGATGTTTAGGCTTGAGACCAAGCAACTTTTTTTAGCATATTTGTTTAATATTGGTGGTTCCAACTGCATATGTTTGATGCAAATTGTCAATACAATATTATGTAATGTGTTACTGTTAAATGTTAACAAGCCTCACGAACTTGCTCAAGGTCATGTTGTCGGGAAACAGGACAATGCTTCCAGACAAACCATGACTTCAAAGGAAAATGATGCACAAAACCTTTACACCCCCACTAATGTTTGCTTTTGTCATATTTTTTATGAATTCACTAGTGAACAATGTTTTTCGACTAAGTTATTACATTATACTTAACAGGTGCCTTTGCCAACTGAAGAAACATGCATTTGTTCTGCTAATGCCAACAAGTCAACAGGAGACATGGATATCACAGAAAAAATACACTCCCTAGAAGAAAGAATAAAGGTCATTCATACTTTACAGTTTCATCTTAACTCATTTCATGTAGGAGATATGTCTAACCTATTATATGTGTATATACCTTTATAGTTGCTGGAAAGGAGTCTAGAGAAGAGATTGGATACCATAGAAGACACTAACAAAGCCATTCTAAAGGCCATTTGCAACCTAGTTCGCCAGGAAGTATCTGGTTCTCTAAAGAATAAGGAGACCATGTCCTAATTTGTGGAAGCCAAAGTACACCGCCTTTGGACAAAACAGTTGATTCACTTATTGCAAAAGGTGATGGAAAGCATCAAGTACCAAAAATGCCAACTCTATCTATTGGATGTTCTTCTTCAGCACATCTGAAAAACATAGAAACAATTATTATCCCAGAAGATGAAGATGCTAATGACCTCAAAAAAATTTCCACTTTCATCATGGGGAAGTTTATGTGTGACCATAAAAAAAAAAAGAGTTATTAAACCACCAACAGGTTTCACCCTATGGGACACAAGCAACATGTTAGTTGTTATTCATGAGTTAGTTTGGTATTGAAAATTTGCAAGGAAATAACAATGTGCCTCCAATTTATGGTTCTTTTTTTGTAGAAATTGTATATATTTCATTTATTGTGTAATTTTATAGAGTAGAAACTCCATTTTTGTGACCTAATGTTGAATCCAACTCAGTTTGCAGGCCAAAGAAGAGAAGGTTAAAGTTGTTGATGACTCGCTTAGCGAGGCAGATTGGCCAAGCGAGACTCATCTGCTTAGCAAGGCAACCAGCTCGTTTAGCAAATGAGAAATCCTAGGAGAGGATAAGTCAGAGATCTACACGCCCAGCGCGCAGCCAACCCACCCAGTGAGGACATTGTCTCTTCTTGCGCTTAGCAGACCAATGCTCGCTTAGCAGATTTTCACTTACTCTCGCTTATCAGATTTTCACTTACTCTCGCTTAGCAAGCCTTCGGAAGTTGAAAAGTCCAAGAGCCTTTAAAACACTGAAGTTTGCGGGAACTCAAGATATAACAGGTTTGAGAGCAACAAGGAGGGTTTGGGCTTCGTGAAAACAGAGAGATTTAGGGTTGAGAGGCTGGAGAAGACATTCTCCATCATCTTCTTCCATTTTCTTTCACCAAAAATGGTTTCTTCTTGTATTTTGAAGTTTTGCTTGTAATGGAAGGTTAAAGCCTCTTTGTTGGGGAGTAACTACTGAAACTCTTGATGTAATACTCTTACTATCTATTTAATGTTATTTTTCTGGTGTTCTTTGCTTCTATCTATGCTTATTTGATATGCTTGTGGCTTGATCACCCATTTGTATGTGTAGTTAGGCTTTTTAGTATTGGAAAATGCTTTAAAACCTTAGAACTTGATAGAGCAAGCTAGAAATCTGTATGTCTAGGAATGGAGTGTAGTGATCTAGTCTATTTTACACTGTGTGCTTAGTGCAAGTCTGTTAGAGCGAGTTTGTTGAGGGATCAAGAACGAAAGCTAAGAGAGTTAGGCTCATTCATGTGAGGAATCATGGTATGAGTATTTTCTCAATATAAGAACACTAGGATGGCATTAAATAGAGAAAAACCTTTTATACAACTAGAGGAAATTCAGTAGGAAACTCCTCAACGCTTTTAACTTAATAGTTGTCACATTTCATAGCTTTGAGTACTTTATTTTTATTCAAATAGTTTAATAGTGCAGAACTCAATTCACACTCAATATTTATTTTATTTCAAGCTTTAAAAGTGTTTACATACTGAATATACGTAGTCTAGGTGAAACAAATTCCCTTTGGATACGATACTATGTCTTACCGTTTTATATACTACTTGTGCGAATCGATACACTTGTCGACCGTCCAACACAACACCCACATAACTTTTGATGAATCTTGTAAGGACAAACCTTTCATGAGCAACTACAACATGGGTGCTCAATTCAAGGTCAGTACCATAGTAAAAACATATCTAATGTTAGAATGTTACTATGGTACGATTGTTGGCACATTAATTAACTGCTCATATGATTGTCATGTCAGAACGCAAGGGAAAATATCCATCAAAACAACATTGCCACCTCGGAATCTGACTTACCCTCTTGGTAGCTCAGTTAGAAGGGCCTTGAAGAAGCCCAAGATTAATACTCAATTGTATATGTCTAGTGTGCCTAAATTTAAAACCAAACATAACCCCAATCCAGAGATGAATATCAGGCCAAGTGGTGTTCATGAAAAACCAAGGCCAATTGCAAATGCAAACGTGGGAAATGGGGAAGTTGTTCCTAAGGTTAGTCATGTTAAACACACTATATGTAGCCTACATAGCAATTAACAAGTAATCCTTTTGAGGATACCATACCGACAACTATAACCGCACTAACCATTTTGTGATTTATGTCTGCCATGTGTTTTTAAGCCAATTGCCGACATGAAACTGACTGTCGAAGAGGCACATGTTTATGCATATATTTTCAACTCAAAGTTAGACCCCAAGTTAGTTACCTACCCCATCTATTAGCCATATATTTTAATCTGCAAATTCAAAGGCATGTTTGTGGAAATATTTTCAACCCCAGAATTATTAGATAGCATTGTAGACGATTAAACATCAGCCGCAAATATTACACCAATCCTACATCAATCGATTATTGTATTAACAAATGTTTGTCTAAATTGCATCTATAAATTGGAATGTGATGCCCAACACTAGTGGCAGCGAGATAGGTTTTCGAACTGGAAACAATTTTGGCACTCGAAGGCATTTTGAAAGTCTGTGTCCCAATAAAACAATAGCTCATGAGGTAAAATGTTATTTCATTGGATTTTTGGTTAATGTTCAGATGATGTGAAGGATGCATCATGTTCATTTACTAACTTGAGTTACAAATAATTTCAGATTGTTCTGTTTATGGCTTCAAAAATTACACACTTATAGCTTAATGGAACAAATAAGAATGTGTGGTATCTCCCTCCAGCTTTTGTAGTATGACTTTTATATTACTTTTCCTTGTAATGCATTTCATGTAACAATGTTTAATAAAACGCCTAAACTTGTTATTCACCTAAACATGGTAATTTTTCCAACACTTAACAGGCTTATGTATTATCGGGAACTAGCCTGGAGAAACTTATAGACTATTACAAGAAAGATTTCATGTTGTCATATGCATGCCTAAATCATGTAGTTCATATATTTTAATGTTACATACACAAAACAATTGATATTCATAACATTGATGCCAATGTTATTTTGTATACAGATATACATATCAATTTATGACCATGGCAATCATTAGTATCTCATGGTTATATGCATTGATGACAAGAAATTCTAGCATTGGATTCACACATCACACTTGAATCATTCGAGGACCAAAAACCAGTAATAAGGACCAAGGTAGGTGTTTCTTATACAGACTTGTATATGATTTAACTAGTTATGTAAACATTTGAAGCTGGAATTGTTGATTAACCAACCAATGTTTATGATGCTAATTCCAGGGTTCCATCAAGTCGTGTGTATTGGCTATTGTGTTTGAGAAACTAGACATTAGTTGGGGTATAGAGGATATGGATCATTGGGATATCCTGCAACCAAGGGGAATCCCAAACTGGGGATCTAGGTAACCTTGCTAGACACTACTTACATAATGTTTTTACACACATTGTTAGTATCGGTGTCCTTTAAAATTGATTGTGTTTTGATACAAATGTAACCATATTGCAGCGACAATTCAACTTTATGGGTCCTTGAGTGGATGCAGATGGAAGAATCTTTTGTCACTATATTGTATGGGCCGGTAAGCATTATGGATTAATTTCATATAAGCATTATAATATTCATGATGACAATTGTTGGTAAGCTTTTTCCCTTCTGGAATAGCTTGATGACAAATATGTTAGAATAAAACTTGCAATGACATTGCTACTTGGTCCACACAACAACAAGAGCACCATCGTCAGTGCCACAGAATTGAATTGGGATGAATTCATTCAGGGGAATCATTGAGAACTACATCCAGAATCTAATTGTTTTTTGTCTTATGCAATAATTTGGTCATATATTTTGATGTACCTTTTACGCAATGCTTTATTTTAAATATATGGGTTTGTATATTTTGGGGCAACAAAATAATGTACCTTTAATATTGCTAGTCATAGGCATTATTAAAGCATATATTTGTATTCTTAGTTGCCCAAATTGTCAACAATCACTTTCGCCATCATTTAGTTAATGTTATATTTTGTAAATGCAATATGTCGCCTATGGTAACTTTAAATGTTGCAATTGGTGGTTTAGACAACTAGTACCATTATCCATTTTTGTTGATGATGTAGTCAATGCGCTGCAAAATACAATTTGCACTAAAAGTAACACGTTCAACAACCACCAAATCATCTTTACTATCTAGTTAAACGTTGGGCCTCATAAACAAACAAGAATATTGGGTCTTCAACATAAAAAAGTATTTCATTGTTTCTTTATATGTCTTTCCATTCTGCACCTCCCATTTTGCTTGTTGCACACAGACTAACAAATGTGAGTGAAAATTAATTAACTATTTGGCTTCGCTGCTACGAAATGGATTTCCTACTTTACAATCTATTTGGCACTATTATACATCCCGAATGCATATTGTATTAGCAAATTAACATTGAAAAAATTGTATATTTCCAAATGTTAACATTGTTGTTGTGGACCCAACTTCACTAGAGCTATGAACATTAAAAAAATAGCCAAGTGGAAATCACTTTTACCGCTACACCTTGTTTTGCGTTCGTTGGATGGGGACAACACACTTATATATAACATCAAGTTACATAGAATACAAAGAGGATGACAACTTATGGATATTTGAAATTTCAGGGTGCAGGAAGGAAAAATGGGAGGTTTAAAAAGTTTCACTTGTCGATTATATTTCCATGTGGGCCTGTGCACTAAACAAGTTATATGCAAATTATTTTGCCATTCATGGGCCACTTATCACTCCCTTATTGGCTACTTCTCTAAAGGCAATACATGTTCCAAAATAATAATGCACCAAAGTATAAAATTCAGATTGTCATGTTTTTTGTAATAATAAATTTATGTAAATTGATCAATCTAATGGTCATCAATTAAAGTCGGCAACAAATATGATAAGAAATATATAAACACTTGTAGTAACAAAGGTTACCATTTCACATAAATAAGTTTAGTAAGAAATAAAAACAACACTTTCTTGAAGGTCGGTTGGTTGAATGTAGTCAAACATATTATGAACACAAGACCAACCGATCAATAAAAAACATAAACTTGCAATTAACTTGAAAGACAAAAACATAAGGAGCATTACAACCATGGAAGTATACAAGTAGTAAAGTCCTCTCATTAGAAGCGGGAAAAAAACAAGAAACACAAACAACAAAGTAGAAGAGGGATCCAACCTGTTACGCTCAACATTAGGTAAACAAGTAATTTAAAGTTTTAACTTAGCAGAGTAGATCACATAAAATAGAATTGTATATATAACAACTGCCATTTTGCACAAATAACATCCAACCTGAATCACAAATGCAGCTGGCTGCTTGAAGCAATAAATGAAGTTGGATTTTGCATGAATTGCAACACACCATATATTGGAAAAAAGTACTTAAGTAACTATTGATTAAATAACAACCATTTACAATTAATGAGGCTAAAGTAAGCAATTATATACCAGATGATAATTATACTCAACTGTAGGTTTAGGAGCATTGTATGTTTGCTGACTTGAAGGAATACCAAACCCACCAACTGCATGTTGTGCATTTTGAGAGCCACCAATACATTTTCGTCTGTTGTGACCAATTGCTTCACATATGCCACATGTTTGTATCCTCTTATAGCTATTGGATTCATCATTCATTGTTTGACTGCATCCTTATGCTCATACAACAGAAGGATCCAAAACACCATCAAATGTATTTTCAGTTTCTACTTCACACTCAATTCCATTTTGGGGACCTATCTTCCTATTCTTGAGCTTCAAGCTCCTAAGTTGGTTTGAAAACAAAACTACAAGATCATCATAGTCTTCTTTCACACGATAACCAGCCTCAAAATTTTCTCTAGATAACTACAACAATGTTGCATATTTAGCAATGTCTTCTGATTCCCAACATGATGATGCAACTGGGTACTTTCCTTTTATGGGTTCCTTAGCAGACTTCGACCACCTATCAGCAAGCAACGACTTAGGGAAGTTTGTAATATTTGAACATAGTAAAATAGAAACAATATGATCACATGGAAGACCTATGTATTCCATTCTCAAGCAAAAATAGTTGAATTCAACTGACATTGGGCAATAAGAAACACGCCAAATAGATTCATTGCGGTACTTGACAAATGTGTAAATACTAAACATTGCCATCTACTTGCAATCAACTATCCTTAGCCTAACTGTCTTTGCAATAGTGGGCCTAAGAAGCAAAAACACCTTATTAAGGACTGCACCAGTAGATTTCTCAAGAACTGAAGATTGGTCTCCAACTCAACATTGTCATAATTAGAAAAATGATCTGTCACAATTTCCCTATGAAGAAAATACGTCAAGCATCTTTGAAATTGTTCAATAAAGTCAGTCAAATTTGACTTCACATCCACATATTTTGCAACATGGCTATGGAAAGCTTCACAATGAAATGTAGTATAGATGCCAACAAAGAAATTTCCTTTAATATAAGATGGGGACCACATTTTCCTCCTAGATACTATTTGATGATCCAATTGTTTTCTTCAAACTCATATTTGGCAACCATGTCCCTCCATCTTTCTTCAAATTCAACCACTACAATATCACTAAGCATAAAACTCTTCAAGCATTTTAACACAACTTTGTCCCGTACATGGTTGGCTGCATTGCGCATCAAATGTCATGCACATAACCTGTGATGAGCACTCAAGAACACTCTCTTGATGGAATTCTTCATAGCTACATCTCCATCAGTAATTATCGAGGAAGGAGATTTACCATTCATGGCTTCCAGGAACTGCTCCAATAAAGAACCCAACAATTCGACCATACCAGCAATAGAATTGATATGCTATTTCCAAATCAGAAAAACTCAATCTCGCAACATCTTCAATGTTCATTGAATGCATCTGAAACATCCTAATATCAACCATGGTAGTATAATTATCAAATCCTTTTCATAAAAATCTGACAAATTACCAACACCCATGTTTTCATATTTAACCTCGTCGTCATCTTCATATTCTTCATACTCTTCTACTTGGTCACCGGAGCCATCAACATCTTCATCATATTCGTCATCTTCACCCTTCGATGTTATATCTTCATCATCATCTACATTTCCATCAAAATCAACATACCCAAACATTTATCTATCTATGTTGCCACTTACATCAGCTTCCAACATCATGTCATCCAAACTCTATTAATAAGTCATAATAACAATTAAACAAATGAAACTTAATTATTATGAAACCTGTCACCAAACTCAAAACATGATTACTAAGATAATTGATTACACCTGAAGTTCCTAGAGTCTTGTACAAATTTTCATTAATTACACAATTGCATGACAATCCTTATAAATTCACACACGCATCCCATCTATGCTTTCAGTTATAACACATGCTGCCACCAATTAACATGCAAAATCAATTCAACTTCTTAAAACAAGTATGACTTATCCCATCATATCATCACCACCCACACATTGTCACAAAATAGTTAAAACAACACATCATTGTTATCTCATTATATTTCACTAATACATGAATATATCTATGCATCAACAAGCACAATACTTAAACATAGCCAAGTAAAATTGGATTCTTGCACAAATACTATGCAATAACAACCAATTAAAATATGCAACTACCTTGTCACCACTACAACACAAATACCTTTATTGCCAAATAGGCAAGCGACCAACACAGGAAAACATTATATGATAAAACGAACGTGACACTACGTTACAAAATCAAACACTAATGTCACTGCTACTTACAAAGATGGCATCCAAAACGAACTATTTGAGACTCTTGGCCTAATGCAAATGTGCAAAAGCTGATACTGAAATCAGCCAAAACAACCTTTCAAGCAGTCAACAACACTAACAATCATCTTAACATAATAAAATAAATCTGAATACACAATGTAAACTTAAATAACAACATGTACCACATGTTCAACACATCAATACGCCTAGAGTTACTCAACTCCACATGCTTTAAAACCTATAAAAACACATTGCCGCAAATTTCCAAACCAAATCCAGAAATAAGCTACACCTCCTCATACCGCAATGTCAGGAACTCTATACTGGCACTTTTGTTCACCACATATAACTCTTCAAATTAATTAAAAGATTACACAAGCATCTAGACCACCAATGACCAAAGAATTTCTTTTTTTTATCCAATAATTCAATGCCACCCAACAACATTATTTATAATACAATATCTTTCAACTTTATTTAAAAATGATCCTCAATCCCCCTCTTCATCCATTACAATTCACACCTCTAAAATATGAGGACATATCATTACTTTTAGAACAATAATAACCAACTTTAAATTATTGCACTGTCCCATAACACCAAATAAACATAGGCCACGACTGTTGTGACCAAAAATAATCTTCTACCACACTAATCAAATCGAATTATAAAGATTGGCATTCAAAACATTATAAAAGTTATCATGAATACATGTACACTTGAACAACTTTAGCATCTTCTTTCTTCTGTTCCTTTTCAATTCAAGTCAAGGGACATATAATAATGAAAACCTACCTACAGATTACAACCACTACCCAAATTCATCCATTGAAGTCAACCTTAAAATAAAGGATGGATGCATTTTTTTGCAAAACACATTGCAATAACCATAAAAGGGAACTTAAAACTCATTGGAAATGATAATTTCAATTCCAAATAAACTTCACAACCATAAAATGGCCAAATTATAGAACACGACAACAAAATCATACCTCATAATACAAAAATTAGTGACGTGAATAATCTTACCCAATGGAAAACTGGTCCTCCTTCAAAGAAATTCAATGTGGCTCCATGTCCCCCAATAAACCATGGGAACCAATTATGCTTCGCTCACCAAACAATGCAAATGAGGGCATCCATTCTAGAATCACTCGTGACTTTGCCGTTTTAATCGCTGCACATACCAACACCTCACTCACATCCCTAGTTTAAGGAAGAGAAGAAAATTCACCAAACCATGCAAATGAGGACATCCATTCTGGAACCACTTGTGACTTTGTCGTTTCAATCGCCGCACATACCAACACCTCACTCACATCCCTAATTTAAGGAAGAGAAGAAAATTCACCAAACAATGCAAATGAGGACATCCATTCTAGAACCACTCATGACTTTTCCATTTCAATCGTCACACATACCAACACCTCACTCACATCCCTAGTTTAAGGAAGAGAAAAAAATTAGGGCCAACGATGCGCACGGGTGGAATATATATTTTGAAAAATATTTTTTAATATGACCCATCCTAAATCGGTACCCATCAACAAATCGTAGCCCTTGATTTTTTTAATGACACATCTTACGACTCAGGTTACATTCGCCCTACACTGTACCATAGCAACCCAAACTCACGCACGGTGCAAAAGAAGTTTTCCTTTCGCACCCTAGTCATCGTCCTGTCTTAGATAAACTAACAACAAATAGTGAGTTTTGTCAATGAAAGTGTGTCACAATGAATCAAATTGTCATGAAAAATCACTCAAAAATACCATTAAATATTGATTTATCATTTGTTGTTTAGTTGGCCCCCCAGTTGTGCCCTCCTAGCGTGCACCACCACAATAGACATTGTCGTCTTTCTATCACCAACATTCCTCAACTTCCCCTACTCTTTAGGTTTCTTTCTTTACCCGGTCTACCACCTTTTGGCAAAGGGTCTCTCTGAGCCTCTACTGAGTTCCCAACATTATCGTTCTTCTTTGATGTATCTCCTCCCTCATCAGATTTGTCTCCTAACACCTTTTTCATATGTAACAACAATTGTTTCCTTTCCTTTGTAGTGATAATCCCCTTCACTATTTTCTTCTCCTAATTACCTGCCTTTTCATTCTGCTCCCCCTGTTGACTACTGAAGGATTCAAATTCATTGTTTGTACCCTTGTATCCTTGCCCACTATCACATACCCTAATGACTAGGTTGACCATAGAGTTTGATAGTCCCTTTCCATCCACCACTGGAAATGGCTCCTCACTGGTTACCATCTTGCCCCACCACCCTCCTTTTACGCACATCTCTCTACCCTCATCGTACCCTTCAGAACTACCAGATATGTTTTTATGTTGTCCATGATAGAAGACTCATTGTCATTATTTGAGGATTACTCTTCGATAGCAACATATTGGTTCTTCCCAACCACCATTTTCCTCTAACACCATGATGTTGCACACCTTCTTATTGATCTGAATTCTTCTATGTTGATTAATAAACTCCATCCACATGGTACGCACCAAGATCCTCGCCCTATCCAGATTCACAAAGGAACTAGTTTGTTTGTCAACAGACACCAGTGAGCCAATAATGTTAAGGATTTTGGTGAAACACTCGTTATTCCAGAATTGCAAAGGCACACCTCTGATGTTAATCCATGTTAGACAAAATCCCAAAACTTCCACATTATCCATTTCTAAACTAATTAAAACATATTTCCCCAACACTCTGAGTTGCTTCCAAGGATCTCCTCAAAGTCTTGCCCCTCCTCCCTTGTTAGGAGAAACATGTTGTCCTTCGTCCTCCTTACTCTAAGAGTTTTCATCCCTTGCAAAACAAATAGTTCGTTGACTATATTTGCGCCCATCCTCTTACTGAGTCTTGCTACCTAGCTCCTTTGTAACAAAAAAACATTATTCTCTTCCACCATGATGTCTCACCCCTTTCACTTATCCTCAGTTGTGTTTTGAAGAGTGATTCTACTAACCCCACTTGTCTTCCTTCCATGTTGTTTTTGCTAGCCACCTTTTGTACATATCTCCATTTTCCCTTCAAAAACTCCCCCTTATTTCCTTCACTAATGATTGTTGGTCTTTTTATGTTTCTCTTTGTCTCGTTTTAATGGTCTTTGATCTCTCCCACTATCAAACAATTTGGTATACCTGCCATATTTTGGTAGATTCACACTAAACTCCGTGTTTCCTATGTATATGTTATCAACTTGTTTCTCCAACTTCCAATGTTGCTGCACTCCTTGAAAACGGACGAATCCATACCTTCTTCCACTCTGATTCTTCCTCGACGCCATGAAAATTTCAGCCACTCTTCCCCATCTTTGGAATATATTCACATATTTTCCTCCTTGGAGATATCAAGAAAGTCTGAAAAATAATATGTGGTGATGTCCCTCTTTTCTCTCCAACCCTTTCTTCCATGAGCTTGATTGTTCCTTCGATCTCCACTCCCTCTTCAACCTCCTCTCTCTCTCACCTCACGTCTTCTCTCAAAGTATTTAGTACGTTGTAATGATAACTTCTTGTCTTATGTGTATATACATCATTTTAAGTGAGAATTATAAATTTAAATCATAAAATTAACATATATATACACATGATTTCTTTTAAGTACTCATACAAGTATTAATTGAATTTAATTTAGTAATTTGTGTATGATATATGATTTGTATAAGTATGAGCTCTTACTTCATACATTCATAAAGAACGTATCCTGTGGGAATATCTTTTTTTTACATGAAAATAAAAATAAATTAGATTGAGTCATATGACCATAAATATTACAATTATATCTTTTAAAAAAAAGTCATGAGTTTAAAAAGACGCAGGTAACTTTTTTAAGAAGCAAAAACTCACATCACCTATATATTTTGATCTTAATTATTCATGATAAAATCTAATAATTAATATTTATTTTTATCATTTTCACATGCATAGAGAAAAAGCATTCTATTTCATATACTTGTCTTCGTTTGTGTGGTTTATAACAGGTATTGTAGGTAATATGAATATAATTAAATATGTGCGCAAGGCTGGCTAGTTACGTGGTCCAGGAGGATACCACAATTGAACACCGACAGTAAAATTAAATATTTAGTATAGATTGAACATTGGGCAGTTGGATTGGTGGATGGAAAGATATATTAGGAAACATATACAGCGTATGCTATGATTTTCAAACTTTCTTTTATTTATGGCTAGTTAAAATATCAAATACATTTTATTAATTATGTTAAACTATTTAAAAAATTAATATAAAATAAATTTTCATATTTTTAAATTTGATAAAAAAAAATTGGTTGATGTGTCCATAAATATTTATACAATAAACAAGTACTTTTATTTATTTTTATTAATGTGATTAATTAACTGTCTAAGCATCGGGTATAATAATGAAAGAGAAAAGTTACATCGTAAATCATTAAAATATTGTCCCAACGATGTGACATATATTTACTAATTATTGTGATTAGTTAACCCTCTAAACATGTATTTACTAATTATTATTTTTTAAAATAAAAAGCGTAAAACAATAACTATATTAGAGTAAGTTATGCTTGGATCACCCTTTTACTTTTCTTAAAATACGTTTAGAGTAAAGAATGTAATGCATGTTTGGTTTCATGCTGAGAGACTTTTAGATGACCTTGAATCAAAAGTTCTGAATTCTTACCCTCAAGTTTCCATGTAGATCACAATTTGTCTCGCATAGTGAGAAACCCCTCATTTTCCCCCAAGAGTTTCACTACCAAACATTGTTGGCATGGTAGACAAAGCTTATTGAAAGCAGTAGCCAGAGTAAACTTAGGGATTGAGCAAACGGTTCCCCCCATCATAATTCACAGTCATCAGTCCCTCCTTAATGAGATCCCTCGATTCTGAAAGTTGAGCAGGCTTGCCCATGAGTTTCTCTCTAGACGACTTATCACCAAAAGCACCATCTGGTGGTTTCGGTGCCAGACTAGCATTCGCTCCTTTCCTTCTCTCTCTACCATATCCTATTGATTTTTTTTCTTCCAAAATATAGTTTCTCTAGTTTTTTCAATGAAATAACTCAAAATCTCTCCCTCAAAAAAGAAAAGAAAGGAAATAACTCTAAATCTAAAAAAAAGAAGCAATTTGCGGCATGTCATTGTTTTATGGACAAGACCTATATGGAATTGTTAACATTCTTTATCAGAAATTCCAACTACATGATAATAGGTAGATGTTTATTTAAAATTCTAGAGCACATATATCTAATAAGCGTTATTTGTTATTAGAAAATATTCACGTGTCATGTCATCACTATCATTTTGAATTTTGCCAACCATATGTTTTCCTTCTTTCGACTGCTATGCTTATCTGTGTCAACTATATTTGGAAAAAAAAAATTAATGTCATACTCATATATGTATTATATTTTGGTTTTGTTAAGCTTTATAGTATTGGTCTTGAAACAGAGAAGGCTATGAGGTTTAATTTGGTTAAAAAAATTACTTTCTACTTTATTTTAATTACGATAAAATATGTTTTAGGTCTTTCTAAAATTACTAATGTTATCTTATTTTTTATTTTTTTAAAAAGATTATGAAAAAAATTAGTGAAAACATATTTTTATTATCTTCTATGTTTCTATTTTATTTTTACAATTCATATATAAACTTTTAAAAACAAAAAATAAAATGAAAATAAAATAACATTTTAATAACTAAAAGTGAAAATAAATGGAGTGTATAACTTCTTTTTTTGTGTGCGTTCAATGATAAAAAAATTCAAACCTAAAATTTGATTTAAATTACTCAAATCTTTCACCATTTGGCTGAATCTAGTGTATTTACATTTCCTAACCTAGAAAGAAAAAAAGAAAACTGTGGTCTTGGAGGCAGGTGGCTGACTTTATTGTGCCATTGCTAAGGGTTGATGATTCCATATCTCTAGCAAACACAGTTACACAAAGGACCCACATGGCCACCTCTCCTCTTAATTGTTTGGGCAACATAATCAATTTCCTCGTTTTAAACAGGGTCAATCATGACTTACCAGAATGCCAATGAAAAAAAAAAGCAGCTGACAAATTTGGCATCTAGGATTTCAAATTTTAACTCACAATACCATCAACGCATGTTCATGTGAAAAGAGTTTTGTAGCTTCAAAATTGAGCTGCCTTTCCCATGACATTAACTTTTGGGTCTGATGCCATGCCTCTTTAATGGTCCCCTCCTCACCCCATAATCATCATATCTTTGTTGTTGTTCTCTCGCTTTCACAAGAGTTGACAAAACAAGAATTTGAAAACACCATATAAAGTAAGCAATCTCTAGATTACAACACTTTTAGCTTCTTCCCTTATTGGGAGAGAAGACGGGAGAATGCAGCCCCTCTGCTGTATTTCTAAGTGGTAATTAGCCTTTGCTCCTTTGTTCCGTAGAAATTCAATCATATACACCTATATATACTATATATGTTTGGATAATTGTTCTAACGTATTCTCAGATACTGAACATACGTTAAAATATATATATTCTCTCTCTAAAGTATAGATATGTTTGATTTATTAGGTTAAATAGATATACATTTTCAGACATATATGTTTGAATTGGGGGCCATGAATGATATTTGATCATTACCTAAAAGTGCATCCTTGGGACCTGTTTTTTCTGCTTCGGAGACAAAGGTGGATAAAACCCTAGTCTGGGTTCGCTTCCCTGGTTTAGGCATGGTGTTCTACAAGAAAAGTGTCCTCCTTGCCATCGCTTTTGCCATTGGTAACCCGATCAAGGTCGACACGAATACTCTAAACATGGATAGAGGAAGGTTTTGTCGGTGTTTGCATGGAAATTGACCTAAATGTGTTAGTGCTAATTCATTAAAAAAATTAAAATGAGACTTATTTTAAGACGAAAGAATTACAAACATTATATATATATATATATATATATATATATATATATATATATATATATATATATATATATATATATATATATATATATATATATATATATATATATATAATTGAGTATAAACAGGCTAGGTTCTAAAACCAAAA
Source organism: Glycine soja (assembly GCF_004193775.1). Classification (NCBI taxonomy): domain Eukaryota; kingdom Viridiplantae; phylum Streptophyta; class Magnoliopsida; order Fabales; family Fabaceae; genus Glycine; species Glycine soja. The sequence continues at coordinate 15,888,642 of NC_041018.1, read as the reverse complement.
GGCCATATATCATCAATGAATTGGTGTAAATTTCCAACATTAATAACTCAATAATTCGGGCACTTTGACTGTCATGATTAAGGGTAGGTCCCTTAAGGCTATGGGTAAGCTAAGGCTAAGTCCCCTTATTGCAAGTGGGCATGATGTTTTCTTAGGAAAAATCATAAGATTGCCGCTTGAGAGTTCTTGGATCTGAGACTGTGAACCAAATATACATTACTGTAAGAAAGAAGCTGATCTGATCTGCACGTTAATTTAGTTGCTGCTGACTCAAGTGATCTTCTTTGGGAAAGTGTCATTATTAATGGCAGTGATTACTGAAACCTAAATTAACAGGGTCCCAACCATGGATTTCCATCCACTCGAGAAATTTTGCTGCACACAACACTTTTCTATGACTATGTTTATAATTAATCATAAGAGAGAAGAAGAAATGTTAGACGGACAAGGTGATGAAGAGAAATAAAATAAAATGTATGAAAAATAATAAACTCTTTTCACATTTTGAAACCACTATAGCCAACTCTTGGAGTATTTAAAGACATGTGTCGCGACGTGTTAAGTTCACAATTAATATGCATTACCATCATTAAATATTTTGTTTTTAATATAAAAAATCACTTTTAATACTAATGATATGCATGTATTCTATGCAGTTACAGTATATATAATTTAGATAGATTTCAGAAGAAAGAAAATATGATAAATTTTTATTACTAAATTAAGAGATATGTATTATATGAAAAAAAGTCGTGCTAATTTAATATTTTATTACTATCGTTTTAAAAATTCATAAATTAAAAAAAATTATAGCATTTCTTCTCTATCCTCCCAAAGACATCCTTTTAAGAAATATTTAGACATAATAGACGATCGAGAAGCATTTTGCCACCATCTAGCTTATCATAAACCGAGAGCTTATTGAATAATTAGCAACTTGGGCAACAACTTTCTGGCCAAAGGGCAATTGCCATAAAACAAGCAAGACTCTAACCTCATTATCAGTGACAGGAATTAATATTGTCTAGGCAAAATTAAGTTGCTGGGAGGTCTTCCAAAACGTGCTCTACGCAACTTTTGCAGGAGCCACTAGTTAATAAGGTTATTAGTGAAAAACGCTTGCACGCACTTTGCATATATAAGCAGTATGTACATTTATTTTACCTTGTGCAAAGAAAACGTCACAATATTATCTTATAGGCCCATCAATAATAGCACAATTTCCTTTATATATATATATATATATATATATATATATATATATATATATATATATATATATATATATATATATATATATATATATATATGCTTTCTGGAAAAACAATTTATTGATGAAAATTAGACTCAGATTATTTTGGGTAAACACAATCACTACTAAAAAAAAATATTTAACATCAACACTTTAACATCGGTATTCGATAAAATCGACGTTAACAAAAGAGCGGTGACATAATTATAAATAAAATGAGTTCATTAATATTGATTTTTTCAAAAACCAATATTAACATCTTTACATTAACATCGATTTTCCTAAAATCAATGTTAGGAAGGTGTCATTAACATCGTTTTTTAAAAAACCAATATTAATGAAGCAATGTTAACATCGGTTTTAGAAAAAATTGATGTTAACGAAAGCCACATTAACATTAGTTTTATCAAAACTGATGTTAACGTGGAGATTGTAACATCGATTTTTTAAAAAAAACAATGATAACATTATATGTTAACGTCGATTTTTATGAAAAATCGATTTTGTTTTTATTATATATAAATACTCTCCTCTCGTGCCCTCTATCAATCCCACTCTTGGTTTAAACCTCTCCTTTCCGCGGCGCTGCAACTCCTATGTCTTCTCGGCCATAGTCTCACTCTCGCGATGCTGCAACCCCTTCTCGTCGTCAACTTGTTGTCGGTCGTCAACTCGCGACACCATGAACTCCTCCCTCTTCTTCGAACTCAAGCTCTCTCGCTTGCAATTTCTTCTTCTTCTTCTGCGGTTTCTCAAGGTAAGTCCTAAATCTAAACTCAACCTAGCTCATATAACTTTTTCACTTTCAATTTTGTTTTAATTCAATTTCAGTTGTTTGTTGTGTGTTGTGTGATTGGGAGCCAATGTGGTTAGGAACTTATATCTTCATAGCACATTTTGGTTTTTTTTGTTAACTTATATGGTCTGATTTAGAGAATATCGAGACACACTTGTCCTTGTGGCTTGCTATCTTACTCTCCCGCCACAATGAGTCAGTGCCTCTCAGACAAAGTACATCATCATTGTACTGCAATCACTGAATGATTACTGAGATTTCTAGTTTATTCACTAAAGTAAAGCTAGCTAGCTATATATCCTACAATTATTGGTCAAAGAAAGAACCATATAAAATCATATAGAAATGAAATTGCTTGAATTCGCGGGTCTAGGATGCATAAATTCCACAATTAGAATAGATTCTTATAACTACCATAGTCCTTTGGTCATTTGATTGATGTGTGTGTGACAACAAGTGGAATTAATATCGATATGATAATAAGATATACACGATAATGTAGTCTGATATATATACTATATGCAACAGTCCTAGTTTGACTAATACTAATATTATTGTCAAATTGAGCTATGATGACTACAATGTTTTTTTTTTACATCCAAATAATGGTCAATAGTGTAATGAAAGAGAATAAAGGGTGGAGACTGAGTGGGATCACAAAATGAGGTGGATTTTTTTGTGCAAAATGGTCACAGATTAAAACCTACGATCTTATTTAAACTACCTAAGCCCTACTGGACCTACTTAGCCTAGTGGGTAATGATGAGGTGGCTTGATCAAGTTCATACTAAATTACCCAATTGTATGCTCTCTTGAATTTTATGTACTTATCACATTTGGGGAAAGTTGACGGTCCCCATAGAAAGAAATTAAGAACATATTTGGTGATTGTTCCTCACGATAAGGTGGATGTTACATATGATAATTGGAAACAAGTTTCTGCAGCTAAAAAGGATTTGATTTGGGAGGATATTCAGGTATTTCAATTAAATGTTGAATGTTGTTGTAATTGGTTGTACTAAAATCTTAATTTGTAATTGACTAATTACAAAATGTATTTATTGTATCGCAAGCTGAATTTGATATTCCTGAATCATCCGATTTGAGGACAAAGAAAAAAATACTTCAGACCAAATGAGAGCGAGGGAGGCAGTTTAAGTTAGATTTGACCTCCAAAAGGGCTCTGGCACATGACAAGGAGGGCGAGGATGACAAATTATGTCAAAAGTATGACATAAGAAAAGAAAAGTGGAATCAGTTTTGTCAAAGCCATAGAGACCCTTCATGAGTGGTTAGTTGATTTTCATTGTTTTTTAAGCTTCATATTTACGTATTACTGTCAAATTTGTTCGTATTAAGTTAATGTTATTTGTAATTGTCACAGGATGTTCGAAAGAAGGCGCATGCCTATCAGAAACAAAACACTACCTCTCACGTGTTGTCTCGTGGGGGTTATGATTTTCTAGAACAAAAGTTGATGGAGGAGAAGAAAAATAAACTATTGGAGGAAGCAGCCCAATTCGGGAGCACTAACATAGTCGTTGATCCTCCATATCCCATTAGACAACACGTGAAGTGGAAGATGACCCACATGGAAAAAATCAGGTCAAATGATGTCTGAGGCAACAAAGGAAATTACAGATAGGATTGTAAGTGACTCTCATTTGTTAGTTGTCATTTTTTACAATAATTGTTGAATGAGTAAACCAAATTTGTTTAATTTGTTGACTATAGGATTCCCTGGAAAAGCAGGCCTTACAGGGAAGCTTTGCCGCACATGAACATCAGGATGTAGTGACTGCTACCATTGGGCAACCAGAGCACCCTGGTTGTGTCCGAGCTGCTGGAGTTGATGTCATGATCAAACACTACTTTGGACCGGCTTCAAGGGGCTCCTGCACTTCTTCGTCCATGGTTCCTGATGACCTAGAGCAACTGATACAAAAGATCAGAGACTAGCTGGAGGAGTCAATCACACAAAAAGTGACTCAACAATTAATGATGTCCTTCAGTCAGATATAGTCACAGATGCAGTCGTAGATGCAATCATAGGGACTTGCACTGCCTCCTGAGACTAAGGTCGATCCTTCTAATGCTCGTGTCAACAGAAAGGAAAGTTGTGTCGATCCCTTAGGGTAGGACCCAAAAACGGGTGACTCAGACAAATTTGAGTTATATGTCGATGACAATCCTCCCCAACTGGTTGTTCTTGGAAGAGTTTATGAGGGGTCGACGACCGTCTACAACGTTCCTTTGGGAAATGATCAAATGAATGTCAGTGTTGAGGAAGTTCGAGATGCTGATGCTCGTGTTCCTGTACCCACTCAAGAGGTTTAGTTAGTAGGACATACACTTAACACTTCTTTACTTGGCCGACACATCTGCTAAAACCTTTTTCAGAACAGGTATTTCATTTTGTTTTTTTAAGAATTATTAAAAAAAGGATTTTTTTTTACAAATCAAGTTAGAGTGTATTTGTAGAACTTAAAGATAATACCAAAACATATTCAACTAAATGAATTAAAACCTCTTGATTTTTAGCGTATATTTGATCTTGCGTTAAATACTCCATGCATACAAACATGTATAAATTAAATTATTTATAAACTGAAATCTTAGAGCAGTCGATATGCATTTTTTTTTAAAATGGACTATCTATCTTAACTTGTAGGTTTTATCATGTCACAAAAATTTAAACACTTTTCACAAAAGTTTAATTACCCTAATGCTAAAATTGTTAAAATAAGTGTTAAACTTAATTTTATCAATCCTATAATTTGTTAATTCTCTTCAAATCATAAATATATCCTTTTAAGTTTTTGTTAACAAAATTTTAAGCTACAGTATAAGTAATGTTAAGCCATATGTTTCAATAGTAAATTTTGTTAAGCAATGTGATTTAACTTGAAGAAACTATTATAAACAATGGCGTTGAAGATGGCGGTCTGACTTTATATATAGATCGAGTTGCTTTGGCTTATATGTGAGAAATTGGCGCACAAACTTTTGACGTGATGCTGAACTACTAAACACTCATTTAATTTGTTAAATTTTGTTTTTCATAACATTTTTTATTTTCTAAGTTATTAGTGAATAAACAAATAAGGTGTTTGTTTATAAATTTTAGTGAGTTAAAAGTATAATACTCCTTTGTGAGTTAAAATTATGTGTTGTTTTTTATAAGAGTTAATCTATAATATTTTTTACATTAATTATTTTTAAATTAGAAATATCCCTCGTTAAAAGAAGAAAGAGAATATATTGACAAATCATTAGAAAAGTGAGAAATATTAATTATAAGAATAATTTAAAAAAAATATAAATTTAAGATAAATTTATTGTTATAAATTAAATTAACTATTTTTTTTTAATTTTGATGAATTAGGTAATTGAATCTTATATATAGTAACGGAGAAATTACATTTTAAACTAAATTATAACTTACTTGCTGATTTGAAGGATAAGTGTATTTTAAGTGATTTTACCCTGTGAAGTGAATATTGTAAAGGAAAAACAAGTATAAATGTTTAGTTTTTTTGTTTTCTTGCCAACCCTACTAAAGTGTAGAGATGGATCAAATCGCCTCAAAAGCATGTTACTCCAGCCTTTTGGGCCTGACCCTTTAAGATGCCTTTCTCTGACCTACCATTTTCTTTTAATCTGTCTCTCTGAACCGCAAGCACACTCACTCACATGGTCATAATTCAATTAATGTCACTACCAAGTTTCAAGTTTCAAGTTCCAAGTTCCAAGTTCCAACAATTCCAGTCACTTTCAAAGTTAGGCAATATAGTGTTATAAAAACTTCAATTCAATTCAATGAAGTTGTACATTCTTGCCTCTAGGACAACTTCATATAGTACTAGGATTTTTCCCATATTCTAATTAGCAATTCAATGAGAAAAAACCTTGAGAGCTCCATGGGTGAAAGTAACTTGAGTACAAGCTCCTATATTTTTGGTAACTCCAGCTGGTGCTGCCACTATTAATACCACAATGCACTAATTATTGTTATCATTACCTTGAAAAGCAGGTAGATGGGATAGACCACCTGGACAAAGGAGTACTTTGCCCTCTATTTAAGATGTAGGGGACCAATAAATAAACATACCGAGTCAAGGGGGCAGCCTATGAGAAAGTTAGGGTTTTTGTCCACTTTATGCTTCTCTTGGAAGCTTACTTTTAACGCATAGCAATGTCCAGCTAGATAATTTTGCAGTGAAAAAAACTTGGTGGTAAACTATATATATGAATTAATATATATCTTTTTTTCCTTGTGCATACCAAAAACAAATGCATGTTCTTCGAAGCTAGGTTCAATCAAAGTAAAAGAAATTGAGATCCATGACTTCAAATGAAAGGCAAAATATTTGGTGCTTATGCATAGCTACTTCATTTAGGTAACAAACTATTAACTATAGATGGTATAATTCCAAAACAAGGATGAAGGCATGAAGCTGCTTAAGCACATATATATTAAAATAAAGAAACATACGAAAACTCAAATGAAAAGGTTATGTGGTGTCTTGATCACTCTCACATCTCAATACCAAAATAGGGATATCAACATATAGTTGTAAGCTAGTATATAACTAGGTAACTATATAACCAGTTAGAGAAGAAAGGCATCTCTCAAAATCCTCACTGCACTCCTTGATCAACATTATCCCAAAATAAACCTGGTGGATCATGTAAATGCAAAATCTCTGTTTGGTTGATCTTAGCATACCTATCGCTTTAGCCCAGACGAATTAGTCAAACAAACTTAAGACATTATATAAAACTGAATAATTATATAATATAGATGTGAATGGAAGCAACACAATACAAACTAAACCACCACCCGGCCCAATACTCAAAAAGAAAGTAGCTTTTCATTATTAATATCATAATTTTAATTGTGGTTCTAAAACTCATACTATATCAAGTTCAGCAGGCAATGTTCCAGCACTCCAGCTTGATGTTCTGCAAATTAACAAAGTGCATTGTCCATGAGCAAAGGTGTCATCATCAACCAAATTTCAAAATTTGCAAGTTGTTTTGGGTTGTACATAAATGATTTTATATTTAACATACTCCTCTCTTATGCTAGAGTCATTTGAACATGAAGCATCAGTAATGCACACACCCACCTACCGTGTGCTGCTATTAGCATTTTATTCAGAAGAATGAAGCAAGCAAGGACTAAACTCTATACCACATGGTTCTAGACGCTCTCATATCATGTCATGAACAAAGATTAAATTATTGAGGAAATACACGGAAATGTTTTATATCTAAATATGTTGGAATTAGTTCCAAAAATATGGTATTTCAAAAGGAAAAAGTCCTAGTATTCCAATACTTTTTATATTTTTTTTAACATCACAAAAGATGTAAAACATAAATGATTTTGTGATTAATAAGTTAGTTTTTGTACTCTTAATACTTTGGTCACATGTTTAATTTACTGTGTATTTAGTAAGTTTTAACCAAAAAAACACTTTTAAAGGATAAAATTTATTTTATTAAAAAAATATTTTTATAAAATTATAAAGTAAAGATTTTTTGCATGATAAGTTAAATTTAAAATATTATAATTAAAAGTTATTAAATTATTTTGATTAAAATTTTCCATTTTATTTATCTCAAGTGACAAATAAATATTTTTGATGTAAAATAATTATTACAAATATTTTTTTTTTCAATTTAATAAAAAAAATAAATGATGCATGTATTACCATAGGAGTGTCAAAATAGGTAAAGAACAATGGATTGACCCAGTTAGTCCGAAGCATGTATTGAGTTGCATAGTGAAATTAAAGTTTACACTCATTTTGCTCAATTTGAATTTGGGCATTGCTTTGTACACCCAATTCAATTGTTGGTACACCTAGCAGAATGGCGTAATTCTAATTTTATCCTTTCCTAAAGTTGATATGGATGGATCAATCCATAAGGCTCATACCGAATGACGAATCCGTATGAGACTTATAGATTGACCAATTCCTATTAGCGGCGGGGAAGGAAAAATTTGAGATTATGCTGTTTTGCTGGATGCCCAAAGCAATGGTCTTTCAATTTTACTAGCTTATGATCAGTTGGGTCAACCGTCAGGCCCTATCCATTATTGCATGTCTTGCCAATGCTCATTTTGAAGTTAATAATTGATGCGCATTGATAATATTTTTTTTTTATATTTCTAGTACTTGTTTATTATTACAATCGGTGTACTCTATTTTATATTTATTATTGTGTATTATATTTTATTATTTTATGGTGAAAATGGTGATCTATTATATTTGATCTTATTATCCAGTAAGAAAACAATTGATGCTATTATTAAAAGATTAAGATAATATATAAAATATATTATATTACTTCTATATTTTATTTTAATTTAAAGTGATTAAAAATATTGTATCAACTTGTTATTACGTAAAACTTAATTTGTTTTTATAATACTTATTTTACTTGAGACTCACACAAAGGCAATTGCTTCCTGTACTTCTCATATTACAATATGAAAAGTGTAGGAATAAAAACATCAACACCCCTAGACTAGAATAACAAAATTATGACCTACAATTAAATTGGGCCAGCCAAATCCAATTCAAAAGATGTTGATCCTTATGGACCAGTTCAAATGAGGTAAAATATCTAAGGTTTAAATATTTTTTTTGTTTATATAATTTTTTTTTGTTTTAATCCTTGTAAAATGTATTTATTTTCTTAAAATGCTTTAGATAATATTTTTTACTGTTCAAAGCACTATCTAAAACGCTTTTAAGGATAAAAAAAAACAAAAAAGAACACAATTTGCAAGAACTAAAACAAGAAGAAAAATTGTAAAGATGAAAATGAAAAAAAAAACTAAATTCAAGAATGAAAAAAATATTTAAGTCAATATTTTAATTGAGAACACTAATTAGCGATAAACAACATGAGTGTATGTATGATGATAGTTTACATTATGAGACAAAATGATCTGAATTGACAACACTAATTACATAGTATGAGTGTATTTATTATGATAGTATACATTATTTCTGTCCACATTCTCTCTTCTCTAATTTTCTTCTTCTTAGTTTTATGAATGAATCAACAGTATTAGTGACAAACAAATTAAACTAAGTAATACAAGATCAAAATTCCCTAAAGTGCAGATTTCGGAATGTCGAACCATGTTGTCAAACAATCAATCCTTTCACTAAGATTTTGTGAGAAGACAAGCAAATGTTATTGCTCATAGTCTTGCTAAGGTAGCTCCATCCCATTCTTGTCTTTAGTTTTGTTATCATATCCCCTCTTCTATTGGTAATTTGATTATGAATGAAAGTACATAAGTTTATTACTGTAACAAAGAAAAAAAACTAACGGTAAAAAAAAACAGATATAGGGACAGGCATACGTGTATGGGAGGGGGCCTTGTTCCCCTGTTTTTTTAATTCTAATTTTTATAATATATAATATAATATTTAAATATTAAATTAATTATTTATATTTAAAGAAATTGATTATAAAAATAACAGTGTTCAAGCATTAATTGTCTATTTTATTTTAATTCATAACAAAATATTTTATTTCCTTTTTATAGTATTGATTACAAAAATAATGACATTTTTTCTTCTTTTTAGACAAATATACTATTTTTTTATAAATACTATTTTTCTTTTATAATCTTTATCATTGAAATAATTACATTTTTTCCTTTTTTAAAATAAAATGTTCGATGTTATTTATTTTTTGTTAATATCTTTATATTTTATAATGTATTATTGTTATTTTGAAGGTTATAAATATTTATATTTGTAACCAAATGATTTTATTATCCTTTCTTTTATATTGATTTGAGAAATTAAACATTATTTATAATTAATTTGTATGAGATAAACTTACATTAAATAAGAAATTGATAACTTTAAGTTGAGCACATACTAATAACTATTTTTTCTTGTTGAGAAAAAAGGATTATACAGTACAAAAAGTTTTACATAATCATCCTATCACAATTCATTATGTATATTAAGTTTGTTGACTTTTAAAATATTTAAAGTAATTCAAACGGTAATTTGAAATTAAATGATCATGTAAAACTATTTTGTGCATAAACATTAAAGTCTTTCTTTTTTATTACTATTTTTTCTCTTATATCATTGTTCTTGTCATTGTTAGCTCCAATATAATTTTGACTTTAAGTGTATGAACTTAATTTTGAATTTACAAAATTAAACATCATAATATAAACTTTGGAAAAACAAACTAAAAGACTAAAGTGTATTAGATATTTGTCAAAATTTATTTATTAAATTTTGAGTTTTTTTATAAATAGTTAATTTAATTTCTTATGATGGGTTTGTTCCTGGTTTAGCACCCTCCATCTTAAACTTCTTATGAAGTTTTTTAGTGTGCATTTATGATGAAGAATATATATTCTTTTGTTGTCTTGCTTGGTTTGAAGTCCCATAAAGAACTTAAGTTCTCGCATGATGTTCATTTGAAATTCACTCTTCATCGAATCAAAAAAATTATATTAGATATTTGTCAAAATTTTGAGTTTTTTTATAAATAGTTAATTTAATTTTTTATTACAAAACCATCTAAGTTATACACCCCCCCCCCCCCCCAAAAAAACAATTTCTTATGTTGGGTTTGTCCTTGGTTTAACACTTTCCATCTTAAACTTCTTATGAAGTTCTTTAGTGCATCTATGTTGAAGAATAATATTCTTTTGTTGTCATACTTGGTTTGAAGACCCATAAAGAACTTAAGTTCTCTCATGATGTTCATTTGAAATTCACTCTTCATCATATCAAAGAAATCTTTGAACTATAATGAAATTATTCTCAATTTCTCTTAAAGAGCTGTATCTATTTTGTCTCTCGTAAAATTATTTTCTAAAAGAAAGGAACTTAGTCTATCATAGCAAGCATGAGGTGTCTATTTCAGATCATCGTAATCTTTTTAAGTTTAAAAACATGGTATAGAAGGAAATGATCTTCAAAGCCAGAAGTTTATTTGACATACACTTCCTCTTCAATAGAACCATTTAAGAAAGCACTTATAACATTTATTTGAAAAGGCTTTTGTTTTTATGAGCAGCAAATGCAAGCATCCTTCTTATAGCTTAAAGTCTAGTCAAAGGAACAAAGGTTTGTGTGAAATCTATATATTCTTGCTGGTTATAGTCTTAAGCTACTAACCTAGCTTTGTTCCTTACCACTTTACCTTGTTCATCCAGTTTATTTCTTAACACTCATCTTGTTCCAATAACACTCTTGTTTTCTAGCTTAGGAACAAGTGTCCATACATCATTTCTGGTAAATTGGTGGAGCTCTTCTTCCATAACAATGATCTAGTCATCATGTATCAATGCTTCATTTATCGCCTTAGGTTATATTTCAGATACAAGAGCACAAGATGCAAGATCTTTGAAAGATGATTTGGTTCTTACTCCTTTTGTCTAATCTCCAATGATCTGATCTTAAGAGTGGTAGTTAACAAATTTCTAGTTCATCATTTGAAGTTGTTGATCAAGTAATTCTCTAGTATGAGGAAGAATTCATTAGATTGTTTGACTTCATCTTCTTTAGGTCCAACAGATTAGTCAATTTGCATATTTACAAAATCATCCTCAAGATTTGGTAGCTTCTTATCAGACATTAGTCCATCATTGATTTTAGCATGAATAGATTCCTCTACAACTAAAGTCATTGTGTTGAAGACTCTATAGGATTTAGGTGTATTAGAATACCCTAGGAAGATTCGTTTATCCACCTTTGAATCAAACTTAGCAAGTTAATCTTTCGTTATAAGGATAAGAAAAACTCACATCCAAAGGATGCAAGTATGAAATATTAGGTCTTTTTCCTCTCCATAATTCATAAGGAGTCTTTTTTGTCAAAGGTCTAGTCAATATTCTGTTTTGAACATAGCAAGTTGTGTTTACTGCTTTTGCCCATAAGTGTTTAGGAAATGAATTCTCATAAAGCATGGTCCTAGCCATTTCTTGGTGAGTTCTATTTTTCCTTTCAACTACCACATTTTGTTGAGGTGTTCTCGGTGAAGAGAAGTTGAGGATAATACCATTATTTTCACATTATGATTTGAACTCAGCATTTTCAAACTTTAATCCCATGGTCACTTTTGATAGAAGAGATACAAAAACTCTTTTTTTTCATTTTTAAGTCTTTTACAAAATGTTTCAAAGACCTTAAAAGACTCATGTTTATGTGCAAGGAAGTATACCCATGTATATCTAAAATAGTCATCAACTATGACAAAGCCATGATTCTTTCTTCCCAGACTCAACGTTTTAATTGGTTCAAATAGATTTGTATGCAACAGTTGTAATAGTCTGAAAGTGGAAATAACATATTCAGATTTGAAAGAGATTTTGATTTGTTTCCCTTGTTGACATGTTTCTCTGAGAATATGAGTTTTCCAACAAATCTTAAGTAGTCCTTTTACTAAATATTTTTTGGATAATTTTGAAATATGTTCCAGATTGACATGCCCAAGTTTTTTGTGCCAAAATAATCTCTCATCTTCTCTAGATAATAGACACGCTACAATTATGCTTACTAAGATCTATCAGATCAATCTCATACAGGTTGTTGTGTCGTCTGGTAGTAAAGAAGAACTAGTGATCTTATGACTTAATTATACACTTGTCTTTTTTGAAGGACACAAAATAACCATTGTCGCAAAATTAACTTATGTTTAACAGATTATACTTCAAACCTTCAACATATAAGACATTGTTTATGGAGGCTATAGAAGGAATACCAATTTTACTTATACTAGTAATCTTTCCTTTGCACATGCCTCCAAAGGCAAATGCTCCTCCTTTAAGTGCCTTTAGGTCAAGGAACATAAACTTTTCCCCATCATGAGTCGTAAGCAACCCTTGTCTAGGTATCAGCTTAAACCTTGGCTTTTTCCTACCAATGATATCTACAATAAGAACAATATGAGATTTTGGTATCCAAGTCTTTTCGGGTCCAACAACATTAATACCCTTATGCTTTTTCTTATGGATGCATCTGAACTTGGAATGTCTAGACTTATCATAGTAGTCACATTTGTTTGTAACAGACTGTGACTCAGAAGATGTCACCTTTTCTAACCCTAAGTCAGACTTATCATAGGAATGTTAATGGAATTTTAAAAGCATAGAGTCTTTGTTTCCATGAACTTCCCAAAGTCTTTTGTGAGACAAGCTACACTCTCTCTTAGTCTTTCAACTACAAAGAATTCATTTGTCTTACTAACTTGGCTTAGACTTTCTTCCAAAATCTATACACCCTATAGAATTATTGTCTAACCCATCAGACTCAACCATATGTGCCTTGAAAGCTTTAGAAGAGTTCTTCTTTTCTTCTCTTCTGGAGCTAGTCTCTCCAGACTTGAGGGAAAAAAATCTTTCTTTGGCAGAAGATTTCTATTCTAAAGGTGGACTTCATGAACTCTCAGGATGCCCAATAGTTTATCCCACGCAAGAGTTTTTAGATTTCTAGCCTTTGGGATGGCTACTTTTTTTTTTTTTTGTTCCCACACCTTGGGAAAACTGTCTAGAATCTTCAAGTTTATCTAAGCTTTGCTGAAGGTGTGTCTCAATGCTTCAAGTCCATTTAAAAACACTTGAAGTCTTCCAAACACATCATCCACATATTCTTTTTTCTCTCATGGAGAAGCTCTCATAGTGCCTCGTCAAAGTGGCAACTTTTCTGAATTGAACATCTTATTTTCCTTCATAGTTGATGCTCAACAAATCTTATATCTTTTTGGTTGTCTTCAATCTACAGATCTTGTTGTACTCATTCATGGACAAAGGACATGTTATAGTATAATGAGCTTTTGTGTTTAGCTCCATTATAACAAGGTCTATGTCTATCCATTCTACTTCTGGTCTATGAATAGGTATGTCTCCATTTGTAATGATCAGCATCGTGAAGGATGCTCCCTCAACAATGAACTAATCGTTGTTGTTACCTACCATCAAGATCTTTACCTCCAAACACTATCAAGTGCTTAACCCTTAAAGGTTGAGAACTAATACCAAATTGTAAAGGCATATATCAAAAGAAGGGAGTTTGAATTGTGATTTTAGAAATTTTTAAAGCCTTTTGGAAAAGAACAAATTTATTGTCTAAAGAAAAAATTAGAAGAGTTATCAAAACAAAAATCATATTCGAACCATAGATCAGTTTAAAGCTTAAGAGAAATAAATGCATATAAGACATATAATTATATAGGTCCGTCTCGACTACTAAGACTACATTCAATTCTTGACTAACCAACAAGTTTCACTAACTTCTCAAAGTTAAAAATATTATGTCACGACCACTTCTGACTTTACAACTCAAGCTCTACCCCAAGCTTGTTACAACCTAATACTCTTTGTCCTACCAAACCACTGACAGTTCTATACAAATTAAATAGATTTTTTATTTGTTTGCACAATGGCTAACTCTAATTCATCTTACAAAAAGATATATAATTCACTACTTGGTCTTTTCTCTCAAAATATTCAAAGTGTTTTAAGAGTTTTTTTGAACAATATAGAAATTTACAAAAAGTTTTTTTACATAAAGAATTTGAGTTATAGCGCATAGGTTCGTGTACCATTTCTCCGAAGCTTATGGTATTTATAGGCATTCATCTCCCTATGTTCATTATATTTCAATAGGTAGATTTCTTCACTTAAGTTTGCGATGCTAGTAGTCGTTTGAGCATTAAATGCGCGTCTTTTTTCATGCAACAAAATCACTCTGATTGGCTTTCGTGTTGAACACTTCAACAAATAATCACTTCTCTTGAGTCAGAGCAGGTCTGTCATAATAAAGTGCGTCTTTTGATGTTGCTCGACACTTTCAAAACTTGAGTTTCATTTATTCTTTATTGGATTCGACAAAACATAGGAGAATGTCTTTGCAAAATGAATCTGAGACACAAACAAATGAAATTTTAAATGCCGTCTTTAAATGTTATATTAGATCATTGATCATATACTCATCTGATGCTACAAACGCAGGAGGTATGTAGCATGGTCTGATTTTACATAAGACACAACTTTTAACTTTTGCATTTATTTGCATCCAATCAAAATAATTATAAGTCTTGATTTGTCTTAAAACACTAATGTTTTTTTAGTTAACACATAAGAACCAAGAAACTGATAAGTGGAAAAGAAATGTTGTGAAGATTTATTGTTATTCCATGGCTCTTGTCAAAATTGAAAAGCTTTATCATAAGCATGGGATATGGAATTCTAATTAGAGAAATGAGAGCAACATGTTCTTTAATGCATTCTTTCAAACACACATTTTCCTAGTGATTGAAATTTATTAGGACTCACTTGTAGAATATTATGTGTCTTACTTCCTTTTGAAAGAATCCCAACAAATTCCAGCTAATGGAATTGTTGAAAGTTTGTATTTAAGATTGTTTTTCTAAAAGGAAATGAATAGATTAACGAAAAAACATGGACTCTCCATCACTAGATATGATAGACAAACCACAAGAGGTACAAGAATGGTTAGCACAAAAGAAGACCACCCAGTACCCCCTCCAGGTCTGTAGACCATGAACAAAAAAACCTTCCAACAAGCCTAAATAATCCAAAAAAATCTCTTCTAATTCCCACCGAGGTAAAACACTTGTCCTAAGCCAAGCCAACATCTTCAAACAACAACCACCAACACCCTAACCCAAAAGCACCACCTACGAGAGGAAGCTGGACTAAGCTTAAAAACCAGATTTAAGACAGATCATAGGATTAGAGATCCAATCAAAAAAAGAGAACGACGTTTTGTCAAACTTGACCTTGAACCAACTCAAGACTTAAAAACCGTTGCATCCATCACCTCCTGTATACACAACCTTTCCCCTTTAAACACCACAACGTTCTAATGCAACCATATGGACAAGAGAACAACAAACCAAACAGCCATCCATCATCCCTAAACCTTAGATGTGAAGCCATGCCCCACTGTGATGCCAAAAATGGTTGAAAACCGAGCCACACGTAGCATCCCTGCCAGACCAAGTAGGAGAAATTGTAATTAAAAAGATGAGAAGAGGATTCAATTTCATCACTACACAAAGGGCACCTAGTACCATTATCAATCACGTTAATATTCCTCCTCTAAGAGCTTGCTTAGTCTAAATTCTATCCAACAACACCCTCCACGCAAACATGATAACTTTCGATGGAGCTTTCACCCTCCATAATGCTGCAAAGCAATGTTGTGGTTGCAAGGAATCCAACTGCATGATCACAACATACGTGTCCTTCACTGAATAACTTTTTCCTCCCTTGTATTTAAGATTGTGTAGTTATTCTTTATCCAATGGTATTGTGCAACTAAGCATGTGGTTTAGACGATGTCTAAGGTGGTGCACCTTGGAAGGTAGTTCACAGTGGTGAAGGAAATATAAACCATTAGATTGTACATTTTATTAATTAAGGGTCAGGATGTGTTACCTAGAACTTAGTTGGTCTTTTTTTTTTAATAATGATTTTTTAAATATGAGTGAGTGTATTTAATAGAACTACCCTTTAACTTAGTTTTGGTTGTCTTCCTTCCTTTTTCTTTATACTCTACCTCCCAAAGCACCCCTACCACTATCGCCGTTGGTGATCTCTTTAGTGCCAACGAAGTAGGCCCCACAAGCTCTAACCCTCCGTCAAGATTCGTTGAAGCTATCGCACCACCACCAAGATCTGCCACTGCCACCACGAGATATGCCAAAACCCATCACACCACCACCAAGACCCACCACATCCACTACCAGATCTGCTCCACTGGCCATGCAAGCTACATATAACTATTTCCAAGAAGAACACCGTTCAAAACCATGGTGGTTGATGGTGACACAGAGGAAGGTCCTACAAAGGCATAACCGAGTTGCAAACCTCATCCTCGACGATGGGAGGTTTATGTGGCAAATGCTTCATAGAAGAGAATTGTACCTCTTAACTCCTCTGATGATCCCCTTTCCCTCAATCTCATCATCATTGTTTTTTACTTTTCTTCTTTAGCTTTCAATTGTAGCTTTTTGTTTTTAGATCTAAGCTTTATTTTTGAAATCTGAGTTTCTCAAATCTGATTCAAGGCTTGGTAACCTTCACTAGAATAGAGAAGTTCAAGTCCCCAAAGTGGTGTGTGCAAATCAGCGAGTTTGTCAAAAGGGAATGT
The DNA here is from genome assembly GCF_004193775.1 of Glycine soja. Lineage (NCBI taxonomy): Eukaryota > Viridiplantae > Streptophyta > Magnoliopsida > Fabales > Fabaceae > Glycine > Glycine soja. Next base: position 15,871,412 of record NC_041018.1, on the reverse strand, counting down.
GGAGATCGGAAGGGAGTGCGGAGCTCACTAGAGAAGAGGAAAGAAAAGATGGAGATTAAGAATATTTTAGTCACTGCAATACTTGATTAAAATTTAACTAACCGATAAAAAAAGAAAAAAAACATTAAAAATCGACAATTGCATGTTCATATTTCCTTCACCGTGAACTACCAAGGTTCACCACCTTAGACACCTTAGACATCATCTGTGATTTAGTGTGATTTTATACCTGAACCAGGAAGTATAATTATTTTCATCACAATACAAGAAATAGGACATGCACAAAATCCCTTAAGCTTTCCCTTTACATAATCGTTTTGCTTCACATATAAATGGGACAAAATCGACATGCACAATACAGGAAATATGATTCATGCCCACATCTAAAGTAAAATGGACAAGAGTTTCAATTTTCATTAAGTCAATCAATCACTTTGCATAATTCACAATACAAATAACTAGTTGAGCCCAAACCATGTCTCCCACTTGAAAATCACCATTATAATACATTAAAATTTAAAATATACTTAATAAATAAATAAAAATAATTTTTACTTTGTAACATTTAAAATTTGAAGTAATCCTAAATGACTCTTGAACCAACAAATCATTGATTTGAGTGGTAATGGACTTGATTCTCTCAAGTAAGGTCTTACGTTCGAGTCCTTGGATAAAAAAAATATGGTTGAAAGAGGAAAATCCCACTAAAGATAGTCAGTCAATTTTTTCAATAAAGATTAGATATCGGCAAAGCCGATAGATACTCTACCCATAACATGGTTAAAAAAATGACTCTTGAAAATTGGCATTAGATGGGTGAATGGGTGGGTATACGTATTTAAAATCATTCGTTTAAAATTACTCTTAAAAATTGACATTATGTATGTCTTATGTGTGTAAGATGATAATAAATAAAATTATAATTTTATAAAGTAAATATATACAATAAAATTGCAATGATCTAAGTAATAATACTATATATATATATATGCGCGTGCGCGCAAGCTATTCACAAAATGTAAAACTTGGACTATCAAGCCTAACTATTAGCTTGAATTTAATTTGTTTGTTTAACTAAACAAACTTCATAAGCACTTAATTCAACTCATTTACAATCCTTTGAAAAGCCATTTAATACAAAACACCACTTGTAGCCAAACAAGGCTTTTTGTAGAACAAACATGTAGACTAATAAGTGAGACTTGATTACAAAGTAGATACTCGTACTCTAAAATAAGGTAGGTACCAGATTGTGAACTTACCTTTTTGGTAAGCTTGTACGCCCTTGCCCTTCCAACAGCTTGAGTTGAACTTGGATTTGGCTCCTCTAAAGTGTGGATCAAGCACTTTAGAAAATAAAGTGTAATAAAGACATTAATTAGAAAATCAACAATTGATATTATAATTAATTTTAGGTTTTGTCAAATATGTATTTGATTTTATCACAATTTTCAACCATCGATTTTTTAATCAATGATTGTAATTGCACTTTATCCTCTAAAGTACACCTCACTTCAGAAGAGCCAACTACGTAAACCTTGATACAATCCTTTGATGATTTGATCTTGATCCCAGTTCAAACTTGAAAGCATAAAAGTAATATCGTAAGAGTTATTAGCACAAAAATTAAGAGTTCTTTCATAAATTTGGGGAGAGGGAGGGTTTACATTATCACCATTGTATTTTAAAGAAACAAGAGAGGAAAGAAAGTATCTAAAATTGATTTTTTAAATAAGTTAAATATAGTAAAAGTAAACTATTTTATGGAAGTTCCATTGGCTCTCAATAACATTCTCTTTTGTTTAGTAGTGATCTTAGAATGTGGGTTATAGACCTAATTCAACCCTACAAAACCAACTTGTAAGGTGACAATTGCTCCCCACTTTATACACTCTATTTCGTCACTATCTCTAGTTAATGTGAGACTTCAACATGTCCTCTTTTGTCCACAACGTGAGTCTTCAACACACCCATTTTGCCCACGACTACCTGTCACAACTAAGATGGGTTAGGGGTGACCACAACTAAGGTGGCTTCCAACACTCCCCCTCATGCTCAAGGCTACCCACCTAGAGCGTGATAAACACGGGTGGACTACCAATAGACTCTGATACCATGTTAAGAAACAAGTGGATCTGGATCGTGCTGGTGGCTCTTTATATAGATTAATTACAATCAATACAATTAATTATAGGAGATATTGTTCCCATTATTCTGATATGATAGTAAAGACAATATGAAACTGATCTTATTCTGATCCTATTCTAATTATCAACAAATATGAATCACAATTATCATTTCTGGGGGAATTCCTTAACAGATCTGCTAATTAGTGTAAAGCACAAAGTCACTTAAGGAGATTTCCTTAACAGATATGGCTATGCATAGGGATTGATGGATTGGGCAGGCTTTGCTTCATTGTGTTTTCTCTTAGAGTATAGTTTTTTAGAGTAAATTAGTGCACATTTTGCTTAGCTTATTTTAGAGAAATAATGGGTGAGCTTGTTAAAACTTAGTTCTTGAAAAAAACACTTATTTTAATAAAATAAGCAGTTTTCTGTTTTCTTAGTGTGTTTGTCTAAACTGTTTTTACTAAAAAAAAGTTGTATTCTGCTTATTTTGAGAAGCAAATCTTATCTGCTTATTTAAAAATTGTTTTCTTTAAATTTAAACAAACCAACCCAATAGCTTGTTTTTATCAACTTTTAATAAAGCTTTTGAAACATAAGTGATTATTTCTAAAAATTAGGTGAGTTTGTTTTAACTTAAAACAAGCAACTTTAAAAGAAGCATTTTTATAAAAAGCAGATAGGATTTGCTTATTAAAAAAGCAGAAAATTGTTTATTTTAAGTAAAAACAGTTTAGACAAACACATTATAAAATCATAAAACTGCTTATTTTATTTAAAAAAGAATACTTATTTTAAAAAAATTAGCTTAAACAAACTAGCCCTTAATCTATTCTCATTGTACTCTCCCCTAAAGAATGACCAACTTCATATTTAATTTCTTTTCTTTTAAATTTAAATTCTTTTAGAACAATTATGCATATCTTTTTACAACCATAAATAATTTCTTTTAATATATATATTTAATATTCAACATGACTAATTATACATACAGCCTTTATAATTTTAAACATTTTCTTTTAAATTTTGTTTTAATATACTACCTTCAGTCCTATATATAAGCAACAAATTGACTTTTTCTTTGGTCTTAATTATAAGAACAATGGCTGGTTTTCAAACTTATTCAGGGTTAAATTTCTTTTATACCCTTAATTTATTGTTAACTCTATTTACTAGGCATTCACTCATTAGACTATGAGTAATAACATTAAATGAGACCATCACTTACAACATTTAAACTTAAGAGCACTTGTGGGATAAAATTTAAATTTATGATAGTGCTAAATGTGATCACCACTTTCCTTGGTCTTGATGATTTGTCTTATATTTCTTATATATAGGACCAAAGATAGCATTTTAAATTTTGCATAAGCATTAATATACTCATATAATGCACAGAATGATAGTCAAAACTGATTAAAGAAGGCAAAGAAAAAAAGTTTGTAAGATGTTAAATAGGGTACACCAATAGAACATAGAACATACCTGTAGATGTGAACAATGGAATCAGAGTCCGAGGCACTTGAGCCCAAAATTCATAACCCTAGATACAAAAACATTTACATGTCATTACAGAGCACATGCTAAAAAAAGCAAGATAATCATTACATAAAACTAATACATGAAGACTGATGTATACAACAACACAACAACAATAAAGGCCTTTGGCCACTTGGCAGGATCATCTACATGAATCAATTGAGACCATTCCGTTATGTAAAAAATAGGTCTTTGGAGAGGCCACTAGGATCTAGGTCCTTTCTAATACTAACTTAACACTCTGATTTACTCTTATCCTCCATAGATCATATGACCAACTTCCCTAACTAGGGCTTCATTAGTCTTCTTAGATTAACAGATTCTAGACAGATTCTACCATATTTTCCTCAACAAGTGTAATTGCTCATTTCCTAATATATTCATGTATGCCTACTTATCTATTGCAACATTCTCATCTATGCAACACTCAGCTTAGCTCCATTGACACCTTACTACCCATCACCTGGCACCATAAAGGCTCGTTGGTCTTGTGAATGCATGATAAAATGTTCCTCTAAGATCAACAAATAACACATGAAGAATTCCTTCGTTCATTTCATCCATTTGGGTCCTATGATTTACAATTTCATCTCCATCACTTTGTCAGACATGACACAGATGCCAATATGCAGAGAAAAAATTATGTCACAATAACACAAGTACAGAATAAATGAGTTTTCATTGCCAATTACTGATAATAAATATAGTCCCTAGATTAAGAGTGAACAGATTAGCTAAAATTGGAATTGAACCTCGTTTAACAAAGCCATTTGTCAAAATTAAGGGAAAGATGTAAATCAGAAAACAGAATATATAACTGATAGGACTCTCCAAGTATTGCATGGAAGGAATATAAAACCAATGATATTGTAAAAACACTACAAAGTAACATTGTAAAAACCCAGATATTATAAGACTGTCAATCTGAAACCAATGATTACAGCTTTGAGGACACCAAGGAGCATTTGGTACAAGGAAAACTTTTAGTTTTCCAGGAATATAAATTTGGGAATGTTTATTTCCTATATTTTATTATTTAAAAAATAGCATTCCCCAGAAATATAGTTTCCCAAGAATGTGTTTTACCTGTTTCCCGCAAAATTGTTCCCATGGGGGAAGTGGAATTTAACTTTCCCGAGTTGGGAGAAAAGTTTCAGTGCTGTAAAATTGTATTGTTACCCTTTTTATGATAGAAATGTCACATTAGACTTATTTTGCTCATTTAATACAATTATATTAAGCGTTTAAACAATTTATTATTAAATGCGATAAATAATCTCTTTGATTCCCAGGAAACATGTATAAACATTTCAAAGAATGTTTATGACCATCCAAATAGATTTTAGTCTTTCCTAGGAACCATGATTCCTGGGATTCATGATTCCCAGGCATGAAAAAATTTCCTTTTTACCAAGCGGCCCCCAATAATAAGACAGAATGAATTTAAAGAAAGAAGTTTACAAACACAATTAAACTACTCTCATCCAATTTGTTTTACCCCAAACATACTTGTGGTGAACAAAATGTCTTTCAACAGCACACCAATTGTGTTTGGGTAGCCTATATTTTATAAAAAGCAATTCTTTCAGCATTGTTTCTTTTAAAACAATTCCACCAAAACAAAAAGCAAACAGACCTGATATATCTGTTTATCATATAACAATCGACTACAAATCTAAAAAAAATTAAGAAAAAATCAAGGAACTAACCACCACCACCCCTCCCAAATAAAACCACAAATAAAATAAATGTTTGAATTAATAACATAACAAGGAATGTGTTGGGGAAAAACATACAACTCTTCACGCACAACACAATTGAGAAAACACACCATAGAAAAAAAAAGAAAAAGGTAACACCATAAGCAAAATAAGATCTCAAATTTATTAAACATGGTTCGCCCCTCATGCCTACACCCACAACACCAATTTATTTAACGTGTTGAGAAACAATTCAAATTTTTAATTTCAAATCTCTAGGATATTGTTTAAATTTAAAAGGATATTATTTTATCTTTACAATGTTGTTTAGATTCGAAGATATAATCAGTAAATTAGGAATTTGTTTTCTCTTTTAAGATTAAGATGTTAGGTCTACAAATAGAGATTCTTGAAATGAGAAGAACCACCACACCCGAAGAGGGGGGGTCAGAGAGGCACCTATTGGCATTTCCAGTAAATATCAGTAATGTTATCCGCTATCATTGTGTGTGTAGCAATCAAAGTGCTCCTTTGGTTAATCACCGTTGGGGGCACAAAAAGCTGCATGCCCAAGACTTTCATTCCCACACTCGAACTCCACGCGCGTGTGATTCACCTTGCATTGGATCCTCGTAACGGAGTCAGTGTGCACGTTAGATGCACGTGTGGAAAACGGAAACATCAAATTCCGAGGGTGTATCGAAAGTCGTTACTTTATGTTGCCATGATATACATGTAACATGTTGATGGGTCATGCATGGTTGATGTATGTGCAATGTTACACACAGCCCCATGCCAGCCCACACCTAATAATGGAAAGAAATTAACTTTGCATTTAATATTTATATGTTTTACCTACTCGGTCTCTTTAATGTGAATTTTTTACCGGTGATTTTAAAAATAAAAAAGGCGAATGAGTCAGGCCTGTGCTAGAGAAGAACAAAAGAGAGAGGGGCCACTCCCTGTGAGAGAAACACAGCCAAGCATAGAAGACAGACAGAGGCAGAAACAGAGTAGCCTCCTCTTTTTCAGTGAAAACAAACAAGAGCTGAGAGGGCAGATAAAGCTTAATTCTTGATTTCTGCAATTCTTGGAGAATTTGTCTTCAAAGGGCAAGCAGTGGATTTTTGTCATCAGGGTTTATTCTGGCAGTGATTGGGGCTCAATTGAAGCTCTTCATTGTTTATGTTTCTGTTTCTTTCTAGTTGACTCTCTTTTTGTGCTCCTATTACTGTATCTTTTTTTTTTGGTGAATTCTTTGTGTGCTCCTGTTACTGTATGCTACGCTGCATTCTGAACAAGAACATTGTGAACCCACCTGTTTCAATGCAATTGAGGCCAAAAGGACTTGTTGTGGAGTGGGGTGTTTCGGAGGCTTTCACATACATAGCTTTTCTCGTCTCTTCATATTCTTAAGAGGGGATTTCACCTGAGACCTTGAGAGATTGTGTTACCCTTTTTCCGGTTGGCTTTGTTCCTTTGATTCCCTTCCTTCTTTGATTCGATTTGGTTTCCTTCACAGTTTTCTGGGTATTCTGTGGGGGTTTTGGAGGATTTTTCTCTTAATTTTTTTCCACCATGCCCGAGTGTCAGAAACAACCAGCTTCTAGACCGAAGCAAAAGCTTCACTCCTTGCAAGAGTCCAAGGCGATGAGAAAACTGCGCATCATTTGCGACGATCCTGATGCTACTGATTCATCCGATGATGACTCCAAGAGGATTCAGAACCCGAGAATAGTTAAAAGAAGTATGTGTGAGATCTCTCTTCTCCCTCTTCTTCACACATTCACCACTCTTGAAACTAGTTCTTGTGAGTTGAATAACAAAAAAAATACAATGAGGGTTAGCACTAAAGGTCAACCCCAAAGTAAGAAGAGGGTTTTGACTCATACCCCATCAACGAGGAGGAAGACTCCTGGTAAATATAGAGGTGTCAGGCAGAGAAAATGGGGTAAATGGGCTTCTGAGATCTATAACCCATTTCAGAACAATCGTATATGGTTAGGCACTTTCAACACTGCAGAAGAGGCTTCCCAAGTCTATGAGGCCAGAAGGCTTGAGTTAGAAGCTATGGCAAAGGCTCAAGCTTATAAAACTGGTTCTGGTTCTGCTGGTGAACCTTTGGCTACAACTTCTGATAAGAGTAACTGCTGTAACTCTTCTGCTGCTGCTGCTGCAGCTGATGTGTCTGTATCTGAGAAGTTTTCTACTACTTCTGATGACATAGAAGAGAGTGTGTTGCCACACAATTCACCACCGTCTGTCATTGAGAAGGGTAATGTTTCTACTGAGGAAGCTATTGAGGCTAATTATTTGGTGGATGATCTTGCAGGGCTAGAGATACCAGATTTGAGTCTGTTGAACTTGCCACCACCACCATCTGTCATTGAGAAGGGTAATGTTTCTACTGAGGAAGCTATTGAGGCTAATTATTTGGTGGATGATCTTGCAGGGCTAGAGATACCAGATTTGAGTCTGTTGAACTTGCCACCACCACCATCTACTGCTGGTGCTGCTGTTCCATCTGGGATTGAGCCAAACTCGGGGCTTGATTTTGATTGGCTATCGTTTGATGATTATGAACAGGTTTTTGATGATTTTGGTGGCTTGGAAGATATTCATATTAGTGGGTTTGATGACAATGAGCCTAGTGAGCTTCCTGATTTTGATTTTGGTGATTTTGATGCTGATTAGTTTGCTGGTTGGACTGAGGAGCCCCTCAGTATACATTGTGCCTATGTTTGGCAGAATTGCGTAGGAATAATGTTATAGACTTCTACAATATTATAAGTTTTGTTATTGTTATGCTTTAAGTTCTGTTAGTTCTTTTGTGAGATCTCAGGAATTGTAATACCAATTTCTTAGTGAGTGAATGTTATGTGCATTTATATTTATTTGTTTTTGAGGGAGTTGTTAGTAGAGTTAGAGCAGTCAGATGGGGAGAGAATCCTTAGGGTTTTCCTGTGCTGTTACAGAGTCATCCAAGGATCTCGAACCATGATACTATGCCATAATTTCAAGGATCTTCTATTTGATGAAAGGAACTTCAATGTTTTGCATCATTCAAAATAAATAAATAAACCTCACATTCTAAGATGGTATCAGTGTTTATCCTAGATCCATTAAAGGATCACTTACCATATTATCCACGCACCAAACCCAAAAGTGCTGGGTGTGAGGGGGTGTATTGAGAAAAAACCAAGCCCCACATTGGCTAAAGGGTAGTGCCAAGATAGACTATGTAAGTGGAGGGCAACCTTCACCCTATTAGCTAGCTTTTGGGGTTGAGTTAGCCCAAATTTGGGATTTGTTGATAGTATATAATTGCTAAAACTGACAATAAGGTAATTTATACTAATCATTTTGAGGCCCTTCTTAAAACATGGCAAGAAAAAGAGAGCAAAATGTTATTCAGTGTTTATTTATACTAAGATGACTTGTCATGTTAAAACACCTACCAGGTTCTTAAAGAGAAAAACTAGAATAAAAAATGTGCACAAATGAAGTAAAAAGGTTCGCCTCTGAAAAGTTTAAACAATAAAATCATTATGAAATAGACTATATAGCATCTTGTTAATAAATCCAAACTTAACACTTAAATCTCAGCTTTAGGGCGACAATATATCCCCTCACAAATGAGTAACTTTGTCCTATTTTATAGCCGCAAATACACTAATTCTTGGCTATGATTCAAACCTCATCCTCAAACTTCACCACACCTTGTTTTCAGTTTCCAGTCCACACATTTGCAAGTGAAAGGTACAACATTGCTCAGATACTAAACAAATGAGGGTGAAACCAATTAGCAGACAAATGAAAATTAACCCAATAAGCATACATAAAGAATGGATGGTATAAACAGAAAAGTGGATTTGTCATCTAAACAAACACAAACCATATCATGCAATTCAAGCATAAATTCAATCTAACATGGTAAGAGAACATTAGCATAACCAAAGTTGGGATGGCCAAAATTGGCAATTCCTATTCAAGGCCATCATGGGATATGGAAAGGCAAAATAAATAAAAGAATTTACAATTCAGAAGCTGCATAACTTACTCGACTAAGACTCTCATCCTTCTGCTCCAGTGTTGAATATATGATGCCAGTAAAATAGATCAAACTTAGCTGCTTCAGAAAAGGAATAGAAAAATTCCCAAGAGAGAAAATCACTCCTTGAATGCAATATGCAACCTCATTCACCAAACTTGTGAAGGATAAAATATGAATTGTACTTCACAACTAATGCTTGACTAAATGGAAACATTCCATTATTGTCTTGCCTCGGTCTTGTTAGCTGCTAGTATATCTATTATAAAAACCTAAATCATTCCAGAACTGCAGTCTGTGCACGATAATATGTAGGCGTAAACTAACACATAACAAAAAAAAAAGGAGGGAGAAACACATCCTTTTAACTAGAAAAATAAATTTTATTGGAGAAAAGGGTGACCCGATAAAACTAAAATGACAGCTGCAGCAAGCTCAAAACATGAGCTGTGGATCCTCTATTTTAATACTTCAGAAAAGTGAATCAGAGAATGGTACAGGAGAAAATGACATTTAACTTCCTTGCTAAACACAAGAAACCAAGGAATCTACAGGTCTCTACTCTGCAGAACCAAGGAAAAAAATAAAATATGGCAACAATGAAGGAAGAATTGTGCTCAAGGTGATTTTCTTCTCTTTTTTTATAAAAGAAAAATTGTTATAATAGAAAAAGGAATACATATAAAAAGGGAAATAAATACTCCTTAGGAAAAACAACTGATAATCAACAGAAATAAAACAGACCTAAGAAAATATGAAGAGAGCTCTCCAATTCTGTGCAAAACCTGCAATGGAATCCATATGGGAATAAACCATGTCTTGGCAATAACCATTAGGCCAAGGAAACAATCTTCTTCCATAATATGGTTTGTTAGGCCGGTGAAACCCTCCAAAATCCTTATCACTAGAAATTGCTCTAAGTTTTTAGAACACATGCAAGGTTTACCAAATTCTACAAATGTAGCTTAAGGTTGAGAGATTTAGAAAAAATTGTGCAGCTTATGTAATTGCAATGTTTGGTAGAGCTAAAATGATCATCAGTGGAATTAGAAGCCAGATGTGATCTATAAGAAAAGAATTGCACGACAAACACTGAAGCAGTAGAACCGAATGTCGTGCAATGCTCGTACGTTAGAGGAAATCTCCATCAGTTGTGAGAGTTACCCAGGGGTTATCAATAGGCCATGGTGTAGTACTAGAGGAAGCCATGATCAGAAACAAAAGGGAAAAAAACGTCAAAAGGATAGTACCTGGAAGCAATGTTTTAAATCCCGGATAGCAATGCATAGCGACCGACCCAAAAACTGCCATAGTGGTATAGCACATGGTGAGATAGCCACTAGTAAATTACACTAACACCCCTTAAAGTTTCTTAAAATTACACAAACACCCCCCTGCCTTTATCTTCTCCTACACTAACCCCCTCAGTTATTTAAAAATATACACTAACACCCTTATACATTACATTAACCCCCCCTCCCCTTAATTATTTAAAAATATACACTGACAGTCCCTTAATTTTTTGAAAAACATTACACCAGGCTCCCCTAAAAGGAGGTTAGTGAAAATGTTAAAAAAGCAGGGGAGGTGATGTAGAAGTGTGGCGCAACCATGGGCTAAAAAGGTATCAAGGTGTGAAAGAGGATGTCAGGGCTCTAGTATCAAAATCCAATGTCCCAAGAGATCCATAGAGTTCAAAATGAAGAAATCACTTAAAGAAGATTATTATTGAATGAAAATTTGAGGTTTTTCTCAATTCTCAACCCTCAACATTCTTACAAATCAATGAGTTGTTGAAACCCTCGTTCTTTTCCCATCATGTACGCTACATCAAGAGGTTTGTGTAATTTTACAAAACCTCAAGGAAGATTTGTGTAATTTACTCTTTAATTTATTATATATGTTATGCTTTAAATAGTTTGTTACATTTTTACTACTATTATTGAGTATTTTATTATATTTTTAGTCCTATTATTGTTTAATTTATTATATTATAGTATATGATATGTTTAATGAAAGGAACAGATAGAATTCTCCATCAACAAAACAAATAAGGAAACCGACAATCAACAGAAAGATAATAAAATCATAATAAAAAAATGCTCTCCAGTATGTAAATCTCCCAAATTACCAAAAAGACTCCAGCAAGAAAATCATGAGCCCTGTATTAGAGACTGAAAAGGCAAAATTGTACCAAAGCACACCTAACACTGGTTTTCCTTCCAAATTTGACCATCGCATATTAAATAGACAGCGAAAGAACAGCAAACCTAGTAAAATTGTCATAAAAATTTAACGCCTTTGCTCCCTCTGAATCCTCAAAACAATTAGGAGATAAAGACTTCTTAGGTTGCACCATCAACCAACATATGAGCTTTTTAATTTAAGTACAACTTCAAGGACCATCTAATAGACAAATTCCCATGACATTCATGAGTAAATAACTCTTAAAACCCTGAACAAGCTGCAACCCAAGATACCAGTTATAAGATTGCTTAACAGAAATCCGGTGTCCTTGAGCTCGCTGCATGTCATATGTGCCCCAAGCAGGAGGCCCAGGTCCACCCTGAGGAAAATTCTCCAATCCAGGCTGTACCTGAAATTTACCAGTATTAGCAAAGAACAATATCCAAATTGACTGAAAGGTCATAAAAGATTATTAAATAACCATATATTCTGTAGACGATAATTTCCACCATATAAAATCAAATACATTTAGGGCAATAGACAAACCAAGCTATATGCAAGCTATACTATACAATTTTGCACCCACAATAACCAATTGACATTTTCATACTGACCAAACTGAGAGACCAAATGTAGCAATATGCAGGTTAGATCAGGTGGCAGTCAGTGTTCCCAAAATGGACATAAAGAAAAGAAGCGTTTTTTTTTTTTTCTGATTGAATGAAATTGAAGAGAACAAGGAGAAAAACTTTTCCTCCAATGGTTTCCCCTTTCTTTCAAATCTGCTCATTCTCTGAATGCCTTCTTCAGTTCTTCCCACTATTTATCTAATTAATTCTTCTAATCCCTTACTATTTTTCCCTTCCCTTCTGTTGTCCTACCTCCTAACAGCACCATCTTCTTAAAATTCAAGGTAATCCTCAGGATTAGAATACAAAAAGTGGAAAATACACTTCTCTTCAGTTTTGATCCAGACCAAATGCATATTATAAGGGTAAGGATTTCCAGCATATCCAGCATCAACATTGCCATAATTTGCATTATACCCTTGACCTACAAATAAAATCAAAGCAAAGGCCAGAAAACAAAGTAAGAGCATTAGTAGGCTTAAATTCCATGAAAAGACACCGCTAGAAGTTACAAATTGCAATTTGCTAACTCATCAAGACCATATCACACATAAAACAGCATACCTGGATTCCCAGCCGTTGCAACAGCCCATGCTCTTTCTTCTGCATTTGCAATCTCTGCACGAAGCTTCTTCATCTCCCAAGCCATTGCAACCAACTTCTTCTCCATCACATGACCATGTTCATAGTTTTCCACAAATCCCTTCTTCTCATAGTCAATGGCAGCTCTAAAATCCAAGAGGCAATTAAAAACAACAACATTAACATCAACTCAGCATCACAGTAAAACCTTTTAAGCAACCAACATATCCACCATCCAGACCATACTCTATAACAATAAAAATAAGTATTTTATAAAATTCCTCCAACATAGGCTTCAGCATTCCCCACAAACCCTTGTCTATAACAACATAATCCAAAAATTAACCATAACCAAGGTCAACTATACATCACAACGTGTAATTTAAAACCTTAATCATTAATCAAGCACAATCGAAAACTCTGCCTCTAATTGAGGCACCCAAGGTTAATTTTACGTCACCAAGTGTAATTTAAAACGTTAAACATACATAGGATTCTCATTCAGCATTTACCACATACTCTAGTCTACAGCAACATGCCAACATAATTCAAAAATAAACCAAAACCAAGGTCAACTATACATCACAAAGTGTAATTTAAAAACCTTGATCATAAATAAAGCATTAAGCATAATCCACAACATTGCCTCATATTGAGACACAGCCACTACCTTGCACACCGCAACTCTTGACTTCTAGATGATATGGGCCGCAAGGCGCTCCTCGATGATAGCCGCAGGGTGCAGCAGGATAGGCCCACGCGGGCCCTGGCCCAGCCCTAGCTGCGGGTTGCGGAAGTCTTCTAGAAGGTGGTGGTGGTGGGCTCGCGCGCCGTACATCGTTATGATGGTGGAAGAAAAGGGGAAGTGAGGGTGAAAGGAGAAAAGTGGAAGCAGTGGTTTTATGGGAAGAGGGAATGACATTGTTGGGTGTGAAAAGAAAGAGAAGAATGACCTAAACGCGACGGTGGTTGTTGTTGTTGATGGAGGAGAGTAGCGTACTCTGCACTGCACTGTCCCGGTGAGATATGGATGTTTGTGGAAAAAAAATATTTAATTAATTATTTACTTCTTATAATTTTGAAACTTATTTATTTTTATCCTTATATTTAATAAGTAATTTTTTAATCTGAAATTTATATTTTAATTCTCAAAAAAATTCTTAAAATATTTTAATTAGTGGAGTTAAAAAAATTAATAACAGAAATATTTTGAGAATTAAAATATAAATTTGAGGTATAAAAAATTCACTTATTAATTATAAGAATTAAGAAAGATAAATTTAGAAACTATATAAATTAAATGAGTAATTAAAAAAATAATATAAGTGCATAACCCTTCTTCTACTATTATAATAGTTGAAATATGTTATTTGACTAGAAAATATGTAAATGTTTAAAATTTATTTCTCTTAAATTTTTAGTGATTTTTTCTTTTTCACCATTAAAATGTATCAAATTTTAGTCAAGAGTTAAGTTGGAATATATTTGAACATATGTGTCCAATGACTATGCATATAAAGTTGGTTCATTAGCCAATTAAACACCAACTAGGAATGAATAAGACCAATATGGTCTATTTAAGACTCGACATGTAAAATGTGCATTTTAGAAGAATCAGATCGAGAAGCAAAACAAATTATCTTTTTGTAAGATCTGTATATGGGCCGCAAAAGCAGTTTACTCGCTCAAATAGTAGTTTGCAACAAAGTAGATTTTATAGTTAAAAAAAAAAATAGTCATGTTTTAAATGTATAGAGTGCTAATAAATTAGGTCATACGTGATACATCTAGGGATAAATTTATAAGTGTCCTACATATTTAGGGACGAAAATAATTATTTACTCAAAATATAATTTAATCTTCATCTTTTTCCTTTTTTTAATTGTTGCAAGCATAATATTATAATAAGCACTTAAAAAATAGAAAAACAAGTATAAGTTAGAATAAACATAATAATAAACATGATATTAATTAATAAACATAATTTTTCTATTGCTCTACAATTTTTAAGGATTAATAAACATAATGTTAATTAATAAACATAATTTTTTAGAGCAACAGACAGATTATGTTTATTATTATATTTGTTATAACTTATGTTTGTTTTCCTAGTTTTATAAGTGTTTATCATAATGTTATATTTTTTACGATTAAAAAAGAAGGAGAAAATGAATATTAAATTATATTTTGGATAAATAGTCATTGTACATGAATGTGTAGAGCGCTGATGAATTCGTCTATAAATGTGTCACGTAAACTCTTTTATTAACGGTAACGGATGAAAGTTAATGGATGAATGAATTTATCGCACTTTTTTCACTTTCGGATACTAAGATTTGAATTTTTATCTTTTAGAGACGAATTCATTAATGATTGAACAAAAATAACTATTTATCCTAAAAAAATATTTTAAAAAAGTGAAAAAAATATATGAAATTAGAAGAAAAAAATTAAATTTATTTTTTAAGTTAAAATTTATCACACTAAAATATACCAACATTTTAAATATAATAAAAAAACACTAACAATCTAAATTGAAGATGAAAATCTACCAAATAAGTATAAAATTGATAACACGGGCTAAGTTTGAGTTTGTGGGGGAGATCATGGATTAGATCCTACCAGAATCTATTCTTAAGGAAAGATAAAGAACTTATGTCTAATTAAGTTCTAATAAAAAATTAATCTCATAATTAATATAAAGAATTAAAACTTATGAAAATACGATTGTAGCTACTAGGGAGCCTAAGGCCCAACCCCTAAGCCGCACACACAACTAATGGCAAAGATCATGCGGTGGTGAAGGCTGATTAACCAAAGGGTGGTATGATTAACAAAGATCACGTGGAGGTGGTGGCACATCGAAGGTGGCGTAGGTGATTGAGCGCTGACGAAGTATTTTGGGGATTGGATGGTATCAATTTTGTTGTGAAAGTGATTACAATTTGTGGTATGAAATGGCTATTAGACAGTGGGAATATGATGATTGATGTGGATGATGTATTTATTCTTTTTTTGTGTTCTTTGTTTGATTTTCTTGTGGCTTGGATGGTATTGACTCTGTTGCTTTTTGTTGTTCTCACCTTGGCGTTGTTGCAATTGCTTCTCTTCTTATGTATCCGGCAATGGGAAAGACAGTCATGCATGAAGAAGCCTTTTAATGATCAATTTTTACATGATATAAAAAGTTTAAAAGCTAACATTTTCTACATCGGCATCCATTATCCAAGTAACTTCAGATGTAGATATGGGTTATCCCAACCTATAGTTGGATCAAAATATTATACATTTAAATTTTGAGAGGACTAAAAAATTATTACAAATTTTACAAACATAAATTTTATGATTTATTTTAATTTTATAATTATAATATTTTTAAGGTTAAATTATTTATATATAATTTCCTACATTATTTAACAATTTTTAATTAAATTTTTGAAAGAAAGAAAAATCAATTGGATCTTTAAAATTATATTTGTTTTTTAATTGGATCTTTCTTTCTATCGGTTGTCCTTACAAAAATTAAGTATAAAGAACTAACTGAAAAACAACTTAAATTCAAGGATTCAACTAAAATTATATTTATTTTTTAATTAAGACTTTATGATTAATTTTTCATAAGGATAATTAAATGAAATGACATGATTAAAAATAATATAAGTACATGACTCAATTAATTTGTTTTGTTAAAGAAGCTAATTAATTGTTAACTAATTAAGGAAAGTACAACATAATTTAACCTATTTTTTATTTATTTTTTCCTTACTTTTCAATTTAGTTAAAAAAAAGTTAAATTAAACAAAGGTTTACAACTTTTTCATTTCTTATTCACAAAAGAACACATTTTCAAAAGGGTTATTGTTTTGAAGACATTAAAAAAATTAACATTTTAATGCATAAAAATTGAAAAATAGGTTTTAGTCCCTTAGAATGATAGGGACAAAAATGACTTTTTCAAAACTGTTTTTAGGCCCTAAACAATAAATTTGAGGACTAAAAATGGTATTTTTTTCAAATTTGAGGAACTAAAATATTTTAAAAAAAATTGGAGGCTCAAAATTTGATTCACACCAAATTTCAAAGACCAAAAACTTAATTTAGTCTTATGAAAGAATATTTTCATATAGTATTGATAACAATTCTACAATAACTTATAATTCTATTTAGTGTATAATGGTGATAATGAGTATTGAACTTAAGTCCTTATGTATTCTACCCAAATCTCCTCTCACCACTAGTCAATCCTAGTGGTTAATTTGTAATTCTATTTAAAGATATAAAATTATAATATCATATATAGTAGATAATAAGAAGGACAATGAAGAATAACAAGTTTGGAGATTAAAATGTACAATCAATAACTTTTATATTCTTTTTCCTTTCATTTTTCTTCTTCTTCCAATCCTCCTTTTATCATTTCCTTCTAGTGTTGTTATTGTTTGAGCATATAAAACTATAAACAAAGTCAAAACTCAAAAGCATGAATATGATCCTAGTTGATATAGATGTAGATGGATGGATGAAGATAAAAAAAAAATACATTTTATGGAAAGAGAAGTAAATCTTGAATTAAAATTTTAAAATACATTTTTAGTCACATATAAGAGGAACTCTTGAACTACAAAACAATATTTATTTGTAACCTATAAGTTGAACACTCTAGTTTAGTAAGATACTTTTCATTGTCCCACGTGTATATTTTTAAATTTTTACAGTAAAGAAGGGATAGAATGATCAGACTAATGTCGAATGGAAAACAGCTATATAAAGGTATGTTGTAGAGAGGGTAATCTTCAGGATAAGAATAACCCTTATCTTATCCTGGTTGTGTGTCACGTGTCAGTAGTTTAAAGGTTGTCTTATTTTGTGACTATGCAACCTTATCTTATTTGTAATAAAGTAGATTCTATGTTGTAATAATCTTATAAACTTAATTATTATTGCAAAATTATGGAGGATGTTTAGTAAACACATTTAGGATTTTCTTTTACTAATTCTTGGAGGCAATTTTTTAAAAAGTTTTTTATGTGACATCCATTGAGCACAAATATGAAAATGAAATCTTAAAAATTTCTTTTGTGATAATGGGTATAAAACAAATTTATATAAAAAAAGTTTGTTTAGTCATTTTTTGTGAAAGACTTTAATTTAATGTAAATTAAAAACTTAATGACCTAATTAGCATCTTAATAACATGCTAATATTAATTATTCATTAAATATTAATAAGATTGGTTAAAAATGTTTTTAGCCTGTTAAAGGCTTTTAAGCCTTATATAACAGCATGTCACAAGTTCTAGTTGAAGAGGCTGATCTGAACTGAAACTTGCATTGAATGTATCTTCTTTTTTTCTTCTCTAACTTTTCTGGTTTAACCTTTTAATATTCATCCTCACAATTTTAGATAGTAAGGCAGTAAAAATCAATTTATTTGGAAAAAACATTGTTAACAATGTTTTTTTTTTTTTGTATAAACATTGTTAACAAAATTGATTATATGCACATGTTAACATGAAATGGGACACATGCATGCATGCTACTAAAAACTGGGAAGAGAGAGAAAAGAGTGTCTGACAAAGCAGTCATTTTATTTATATTTACTTTTCAATACTATATTGTCTTAACAATTACGACAAATACAAAAATGGAATCGAATGCTACAAATTCCATGATAGTCTGATCCAAAACTTTGCTTACAACGAAAGTTACAAGGATCTTCGTTAAATTTACAAAAACCATACAAATTTTTACCCAGACATCTTTCAGGTACTACTGCCATTTGCACTTGATTTCCTACAGCAAACAGTACATCAACTAGTCACATAAATAAATAATTAATCTTGTGAAAACTCAATGCACACAAATTAGAACTGAACGTCCAAAATTTGTGGAAAGTAGTGTTTACCAAAAACAGTGTGGAGAACAAGCAAGAAGATG
This sequence comes from Glycine soja, assembly GCF_004193775.1. Taxonomy (NCBI): domain Eukaryota; kingdom Viridiplantae; phylum Streptophyta; class Magnoliopsida; order Fabales; family Fabaceae; genus Glycine; species Glycine soja. The sequence continues at coordinate 15,852,659 of NC_041018.1, read as the reverse complement.
CCGGCAAAATAAAAAGCAGTTTTCATTTCTTAATTTGGGAAACAATGTATAGCTAGCTCGTTCTACAATGATAGATCTTATGAAAGAGAGGAGCTTATGCATTTATATGCTCTAATTACACAGACAAACAAAAATATAATATTTGTATGCTTTAAAGAGATATAAAAAAAATCTTAAACTAATTAAATATTTTTTTAATATAAAGGTAAAACTGTGAAGCACTGATAAGAATGACTAGTCAGTCTTATACTTTTTAAATAGAAAAATCTTTAAAAAAAAAATAACAAACGTTAGCATGACATATAACTAATGGAGTCAATTAATTAATCATTAAATGCATTTTTTAAGGACATTAATTATTAAATGCTCATAAACCCTTTTTTATTCTTTTACATTTTATTCAAAAATAACGTACACTTCACATGTCACTATTAAATATTGTCGGTCAATTCATTTTAATAGAAAAGAATACAATTGAATAATAATAATAATTATTATTATTATTATTATTATTATTATTATTATTATTATTTTAGTTGTGCATTGCAAAAGAAAATATTTATTTTATATAATTAAAATTTATAATTTATAATAAAGATAAAATTTATATATTTGAAATTAGTTTTGATATTCAGTCACAAATCTTAAGTAAAACTAAACAGAATAAATCTTATTAAGTAATATATATTTTTAATATCACTTATGATGATTTATTTTGTACTTAAAGTTCTTAATCTAGCTTTAATTAGAATTTTAAAACTTGGGTGTTTTTAGGGTCCCTAATTTTGAGCTATTAGCTTGAGCTCCTATTCCGTAAAAAAAAAAAAAAAAAGCTTGAGCTCTCCTATCTTTGACCTGCTTTTCTATTTAAAGTTTTACATTTTTAATTTCTTTCAGCAAGTGTTTTCGTATGTACGTTTAATGAAAATTGTTTGTGTCTTATACAGAATTTTATCCTACGTTTGTGAACCTTATTTTACTTTTAGAAATGCTATTATAATGCTTAAGCAAAGCAAAACATAAATAAAGATTTTTAAAAAATAAATAATTAAATAGAAAAAGAGTGTCGCTTATATTTCATTTTAATAAATATGATAGAAATTTTAGGACGTTGCAAATTTCTACACACAAACTACCCATGCAACTACCTGTCCGTATGTGGAAGTAGCTTTAGTTTTGATCAATGGATTTTCTTTGACAAGTTATGTTATTTTTTATGAGGGAATGCCAACACAATAATATTATACCAACTAATTAAATAACAAAGTAATAATCAGCAAAAATAATATTTCGTCCAAGTTGCAAAAAATCTACGAGGAACACCAACAAATATACAAGAAACAACAAAACATGTGAGACACAGATTTTTAACGCAATAACATGTTGAACACAGCGAAACACAAGAAAGGAGTCGTTGTTGAAGTGTGTTTCTTAAAACATTTTGCAAATCTTTTGAAAGACAGAACTATCATCTTATTTAAAACTATTTAACAGACTTTTGGATAGAGATAGACAAAGGAAATGAAAATGTTTGTCAAAACCTTTTGTCAAAAACAAATATATATAGTTGAAACACGTACAATTTAAGGTTAGATAAAAACTTAAAAACCATAAGCCACAAAATATTTTTATACTAATTTATTCTCACTATTAAGATTATATCTAATTTTTTCCGAACCCATCAAGTTTCACTATAGTTATAACTTGTTTGAAGTTATAAGTATTTTTTTTTTTCCAAGTCATTATAATTACGAGGATTCCTTTTGTCTATTTGGGAATGCCTGTAAGGGATAGGTGCTAGTCCAAGGGAGGAATGTACATGAGAATCAGTGATCCTAAAAATGAACGAGATGTTTAGTGTATAAAGCATAAACAGTAAGACTATGTCTAGTATTTTGTTGAAAGGATTTGTCTTTGTTTTATATCTTTTTTTATAAGTTGCCTAAGTTGGGGAGAAAGAGAGAAAATCAGGAAAAGGCATATATTAAAATGAGATGAATTGCATTATGGAATTGAATTACATAGAGGTTATTTATACAGCTCAAGTTCAGCCTCAATCACTGCCTTATCACACTCAACTAACTAAACAAACTATCAAACTTACATCTAATATTCTGAATTACAACTAACACACCCCCTTAATTCAGAATCTCCATAGGTGAAACACTAAGCTTGTCTCTCAACACTATAAAGCTATTCACCTTTAATCCTTTTGTAAAAATATCTGCCAGCTGCATTTCAGTGCTGCAATACCTCAAATCCAGCTACTTCTTGCTCACCTTTTCCCTCAAAAAATGAAATCTAGTCTCAATATATTTTGATCTTCCATGTGTTACTGGATTCATGGCCAAACTGATAGTAGATTTGTTGTCTACATACAATCTAGCTGGCCTCTGAATTTCCACCTTCAATTCTTCAAGCAAGGAGTCCAACCACAAGGCTTGACATGCAACATAGCAAGCTGCTATGTACTCTGCCTCACATGAGGATAAAGCCACCACTTGCTATTTCTTGGAACACCAGCTTATTGATGTACCCATAAACTTGAAAAGATAGCCTGTAGTGCTTTTCCTTTCCACGTTGTCTCCACACCAATCAGAATCTGAGAAGCCAATTAATTCTGAAATTTCCACCTGGTCTATGAAAGCATCTTGATCGGCTTCCTTAGTAAACAAAATACCATAGCTGAGTGTGCCTCTGAGGTATCTTAGAATCCTCTTGGTAGCAGCCCAATGAGAGGCCTTAGGATTGTCTAAAAATCTACTAATTAGACCCACTACAAATGAGATATCTGGTCTTGTATTATAGAGATATCTCAATGACCCTACAACTTGCTTGAATAGGGTGCTATCCACTGATTTTTCTGACTCATCCTTCACTAACTTCAAGCTTGGTTCAACTGGAGTGGATGTTGGATTGCAACTCATCATCTGGAATCTTTTGAGCAGATCAGTTGTATACTTTTGCTGGTGCATGATCAACAACTCCTTTGCTTTCTTGAATTCCATTCCCAGAAAATATGACAGCAATCCCAGATCTGTCATTTCGAATTCAAGCTTCAATCTCTCCTTGAATTTCTCTATAGCCAGTGGATTGCTTCCTGTGATCAGTAGATCATCAACATACATGCACAAAATTATCATGTCTTCTTTGTCATTCTTCCTTACATATATTCCATGTTCCTTTTCACACTTGTGGAAGCTTTCTTTTATCAGAAAAAAGTTTATTCTCTTGTTCCAGGCCCTTGGAGCTTGCTTTAGGCCATACAATGCCTTATACAATATGAACACTTTATCTTCCTTGACTTTGATCTCAAAACCAGGAGGTTGTTTAACAAACACCTCCTCTTCCAAGGTACCATTCAGGAAAGCTGACTTTACATCAAGCTAGTATAAGGACCAATCTCTATTGTGGGCTAGTGCTATTACCAACCTTATGGTTTCTAGCCTAGCTACTGGAGCAAATACTTCAGAATAATCCAAACCAACTTTTTGGAGGAAACCTCTTGCAACTAACCTTGCTTTATGCTTGGCTACAGATCCATCTGGCTTCAGTTTCAGCTTGAATACCCACTTCACATCAATGGGAGACTTATTTGAAGGTAGGTCAACAAGATCCCAGATTTGATTTCTTTCAATTGCCCTCAATTCCTCTTCCATTGCAGCCTTCCACTAATCTTGTTGCAGTGCATCTCTGAAATCAATTGGTTCAACATCTGCCAGGAAAGCAAAATGTACAAACTCACTTGCATTCCTCTTTGCTTCTACTTTTTCTTCATCTTCAGTTACTGCTACTTGGCCAAGAATGATAGGCAACTCCACATGATAGTCTTTAAACTTCAAAGGCATGTGCCTATCTCTTTGTGATCTGAGATGCACAGCTGCAGACCTATCATTTTCAACTTCAATTCCAGTTTCTTCAATGATTTCTGCCTCAGTATTCTCCTCTTCAACTAGGGTATTGATTGTGGATTTCTTCTTCCAATCCCATGAGCCATCTTCATCAATTACCACATCTCTACTTATGAAGATTTTCTTAGACAATGGTTCAAGCAGCCTGTAGGCACCAGTTGGGTGATATCCAACCAATATCATAGGTACACTCTTGTCTTGAAGCTTCTTTCTCTTTTCATCAGGTACATGTTTGAAGCATAAAGACCCAAACACCCTCACATGCTTCACTGTTGGCTTCCTTTGTGTCCACACTTCTTCAGACACTTTATCCTTTAGCTTCTTAGTTGGACTCTTATTCAGTATATAGACTGCAGTGGACACAATTTCTCCCCAAAATTTTGATGGCAGGTTTTTCTCCTTCAACATACATCTAGCCATGTTCATTATTGTCCTATTCCTCTTTTCAGGCAACCCATTATGTTGAGGAGTATATGGAGCAGTAACTTCATTAATTATGCCATGCTGGATACAGAAAAATTCAAAATCCTTTGATGTATACTCCCCTTCACCATCAGTTCTAATAACCTTGATTGCTTTTCCACTTTGTTTTTCACTCAACACCTTATACTCCTTGAATACAGAAAACACTTCACTCTTGGCTTTTATCAGGTACAACCACATCATCCTACTAAACTCATCAATGAAGGTCACAAAATATTTGTTACCTCCCATTGAAGACACTTCCAGTGGGCCACATACATCAGAGTATACAACTCCTAGCACTTCAATTGCTCTAGTAGGTGATTCAGATTTGAAGGAGTTCCTAGGTTGCTTACATGTCAAGCATCTTTCACAGATTCTGTGAGGAATTCTAATTCTGGGCAGGCCATCAACTAGCTTCTGTGATTGGAGTTGATTCAGGCCCTTGAAATTCAAATGCCCAAGTCTAGAATGCCAAAGCCAACTCTCATCTTCATTGGCAGTTGATGCTAGACACTGCACATCAGCATTATTCATATTCACTTGAAAGGTTCTGTTTTTGGACAATGGAACTTTGAACACTCTTACATCACCCGGGTCTAGTAAATCCAGAAACTTGTTCTTCAAGGATGCTGAGAAACCCTTTTCAAGAAGCTAACCCAAACTCATCAGATTACACCTCATATCTGGCACATACATCACTTATTCTATTATTGCTAGACTTCCACCACTCCTTCTGAAAGCAACATTTCCAACTACCATGCTCTTCACAGTATTGTTATCTGCAAATTTTATGGTGCACCTTTTACTGTTATCAAGATTCACAAGCCAATTCAGATTACAGGTCATGTGATTTGAACATCCAGTGTCCAAATACCATGTTTCTGCATCACCATTGCTGTTGAAATTGCAGATGGTTGTCATCAACACAACTGCTTCCACCTCTGAACCACTATTACTTTCCTGTTTTGCTTGTTTTGCTTGTGCCATATGAGCCTCATTTCTGGTGTATTTCTTCTTCTTCTTTCTTGCATCTACACTTCCACATTCATTAGCAAAATGACCCCAACCTTGACAATTGTAGCATCTGATCTTGTTTTTGTCAAACCTTCCTTTTCTAGCCTTATTGCCTGAACATGCTTCCCTTTTTCTGCCATATGACACAGATTGTTCCAGAGCAGAGTCATTTTGATCAAAATTTCCCTGAGATGAAGGATTCTTTCCTTCATACTTGTTGCCATAACTCTTAGCATTTTATTTCCACTTCTTGTTCTTCCAACCTTGCTTCTGTTTCGAAGCATACAAGGCCTGATCTTGCAATCTTGCTGGGCTCCTCTCATTCATCTTCAGCTCATGTGCTTCTAGAGAGGCTTGCAGTTGCTCGATTTTCATCTTAAACAGGTCCCTTGCCTCTTCGATAGCAGCAACTCTCCCATCAAATCGAGGGGTTAGAGTTCTCATCACCTTTTCTACCAAATCTTGATCCATGAATCTCTCACCACATTCTTGCATTTGATTCACAATTTTGAGCAATCTTGTGAAGTAATCATTGATCCTCTCATTGTCTTCCATCTGGAGCAGCTCATATTGTCTCTTCAAAGTGTTTAGCTTCACTTTCTTCAACCTGTCATCACCAGAACAAACTTTTGCTAGGATATCCCATGCCTCCTTCAAAGTTGTGGCAGTTGCAATTTTTTCAAAATGTGCAGAGTCCACACATTGATGCAAGAAAAAGAGTGTCTTACAATCTTTCTTCTTCAAATCCTTCAAAACTTGTCTTTGAATGTCAAGGATTCTTGGTTTTGGAAAAATATCGCTACAAGAGAATACTTTGTAAAACATGCCTATAATTGGTTAGTTCTACGTAACTTGGCTTCGGACTATGTGGTTGTTGTGTTAAAAAATATTTGGCAATCACCAATGCCGTCAAATGTCCAAGCGATTGTGTGGCGACTTTGTGCTTGACAGATTACAAACAAAAAACAATTTCAGGAAAAGAAGAATTCAATTATATGATGATGATATCAAGGGTGCCTTTTGCAAATAACGTGAGGAAACAATTAGTCATTTGCTTTAAACTCGTAGGTTCTCGGCTTCAATAGGGAATAATTGCTATTATTGGTTGGATTGGGGCTAGTCTAGCATAGGGATCTTCTGCAACACTCAATGGGGAGTTATAAAAAGCATTCAACCACAAAATTTAGAGCAATATGGTGTGCTGTATTTTGGCTCTTATGGATTCATTGAAACAACATAGTTTTCTAGAATGAACAGCTGGATGGGAAAATAGTATGGGAACTGATCATAGCAAAGTCATGCCAGTTTTATTCTTTTTAAACTACAATAGTTTACTTATACATTTTTACGTAAATAATTAGAGTGAAAATAATTTGTATATTAAAGTTAATTTTTAAAAAATTATGTAAATAATTTATATATTAATTTATGAAATTTAATTATAAAATTGATAAAATAAAAATATGTAAATTATTTAAAATAAGAATATATAAAACGATATAATAAAATTAAAAAGATTTATATATTAAATATTTTTTAATTTATAAATTTTGATAATTTGAAAAGAAAAAAAACTTTTAACTAATGATGCATAGATAATAATGTTAATTTATTTAACTAAATAAAATAAATATGTTAGTGATTTATTGACATACCTATAAATAAAGGTCATTAGTTTGCGGATTTAAAAATATAAAGAGATTAAAATTGTAATTTAACCAATAATAATTTGTCAATTTATATTTTATAATTTAGTGGGAAAAAATTAAACTCCTCTTACCACCCTATTATTGTTTGAATAGGACCGCTTACCTAATTATATGCCTTGAAATGGAAAAAAATAATTAGAGGCTAATTAAATTATCTAATGATGAATCAGAATTGTCTGATATCGACATTGCTGTTTATATTGCATTGAACAGATATTCACTATTGTCAATTTTGTTGAATAAACACAGTTAAGACTAATGCTCTCTTAGAAAAATAAATTTGAATCAATTCAGTTAGAGGCTATAAATCCATTTAACATTGAATATGTTAATTAGTTTTTGATTTTATTTTCCATTTTTCATTTATACGGCCAACTTGAATATGATTATTTAAGTAAAGTATTTCACGATTAGTTGTTATTGAAATGATCGAGAAGGTTCTTTAATAATCTGCAGGTTGGTGTTGTTTCAGATTACGACTTGTTAGCATTGGACTCTATATCAGGTAAAAATAATTCAGAGAAACAATATTTTCTTTTTTCATTTGTTGAATTTTGATTTTCATCTTATTCAGAATTTAACAGTATTCAAACAGAAGAGTGAGGAGAAAATGCAAATAAAACTTTAGCAGCTCGAAGTGTTTTTTTTTTTTTTTTGTCAAACCCTGTAGCTTAATGTGCAATTTTGATTTCAGATCTTGCAAGAAACGATGTTTTCATAAGTGGACAGAACTTGGCAAGTATGTTGAGAAGATGCATTCATTTGATGATAAATAAAAATGGATATAAAAAATTAAAGTGGCTGATCATGAAGTTGAAGCAGTTACTTTCAAAGTAACAAAAAGAAAAAACAACTATTGAAGTGAGAGAGAGATAGCAACAATAGCACGCCAGAAGGCTTAGCATATACAAGACCAACCCGCAACCATCACAGACCAATATACCAGACCAACCTGCAACCATAATAGACCAACATACCTGAAGGATTATTCATAAAGGAGCCAACCTTAGTGTTCCATTCTGTTAGCCTTAGTTCTCAATCCAATTATGTTATAACAGAATTGATACAATAATTAATATCTGATATTGTAAATAAACACTATAAAAAGAAATGTAGTGAATGAAATGAACACAGAACAATTCAGAATTACTTAGCTTATTTCCATAGTTTCTTCTATATTCCTCTTATCAGGTACTCTATTGCTACCATTTTAGTTCGACCTGCCCTATTTTTAGACCAGCACCATGCCAGACCACAATACCAGACAAATAGTCATTGAACGCCTTGAGGAAGCAGTCTCATGACTGACTCAAGGCTAAGCTACCCTTACACAGAACCATGCCTCCCTCGCGCAAACCCAAACCGCAATAAACAGTAAGATGGATTCCATCCTTAATCATCTTGATGCTCTTACCATCAACCCCACTTCCCCCAAATCCCCCACCATCCCTTCATCATCACAACCCTCCAAACCTCATATGAAATTAGACATGCCTCGCTTCGATGGCTAAGATCCGGTCAGTTGGATTTTCAAAATCTGTCAATTCTTCAATTATCAAGGCTTGTCGAACCATGAGCAACTTATAGTGGCGTCATTTTACATGGATGGACCCGCCTTGTCTTGGTACCAATGGATGACCTGCAATGAGTTCATCACGTCCTGGCCGGCCATGTTACAAGCTCTCAAATTGCGATTTGCCCCCACCTTTTATGATGACCCACGGGGTGCCCTTTTTAAACTCCAACAGAAGGGCTCAGTGAATGATTATCTTACCGAGTATGAACGACTCGCCAATCGAATTGTTGGCCTCGCTCCGCCGACATTATTGAGTTGTTTCATCTTGGGGCTATATCCTGAACTCTGCAGGGAAGTCCAAGCCCTCCAACCTATCTCTCTTCCGCAGGTGGTGACATTGGTGAAGCTACAAGAGGAGAGACTCCAGGACAGACGATGTCACTCACGGCCTCCTCCGTCCCCGTCCCTTTCGTCTCTGGTGGGTCCGTTGGCCTTACCTTCATCATCGCGTCCACCTGTCAAACGACTATCCGTGGAAGAATTGGCCCTTCGTCGCGACAAGGGGTTGTGTTACCACTGTGACGAGAAATGGGTTCTCGGTCACAGGTGTCAACTGTGACTTCATCTTCTTATTGCAAATGATGAAGATGATTGTCCCATTTTCACCCCTTCGACTCTGTACCTCAATTCGAGCGCTAATCTTCACCACGAGGACCCTTCGGGTGTCCCCCAAATCAACCTCAACGCACTATCACGGATGCCCGCACCAAAGACCTTTCACATCTATGGAACTGTCGCCCACCACCAGGTCGTGATTCTCGTTGATGGGGGCAGTACTCACAATTTTATCTAGTCATCCTCCATCTGGATACTTCATCCACGGCCACGATGCGTGTCGTGATTGGTAATGGTAGCACCCTAGATTGCGATACCAAGTGTTCTTCGGTACCAGTCACCATTCAGGGCCACACCTTCTCTGTCGATTTGTACACCTTACCCATCAGAGGCGCCAATATAGTTCTCGGAGTACAGTTGTTGAAGCTGCCAGGCCCTGTCACCACTGATTATTTTTTGTTGACGATGACCTTCACTTATATGGGCCAATTTCATTACGCGCGGATGTGCCTTTCTTCCCGAGCCCAGCATCAGCCTAACAACTTAAACAACTTGCCCAGACTTACAGTATTTCTGCTTTATTTCAGCTAACCCATACCCTTGACCTAACCCATCACCATTCATCCTCTACACCTCCCCCCGACTCCATACACACCCATCCCTGAACCATCTTCTTCATCAATTCGATACCATTTTCCAGGAGCCACAGTAACTTCCCCCTCATCGCACCATCACCCATCGCATTCATCTTTTTTCAAATTCAAGCCCTGTGAATGTCAAACCTTACCGTTATTCTTATTATCATAAGAATGAATTGGAGAGGCAAGTTGTCGCGATGCTTGATGCTTGATGCTGATATGATACGCCCGAGTCATAGTCCGTTTTCCTCACCTGTGCTACTCTTTAAAAAGAAGGATGAAAGCTGGTGTTGTTGTGTTGACTACAGAGCCTTGAACGCCGTTACCATCAATGATCGTTTTCCCATGCCTACGATCGATGAGTTGCTCAACAAAATTGGACGCGCGTCATGGTTTTCTCAACTGGACCTTCGTCAAGGTTTTCATCAAATTCGAATGAATGAAGCTGACATTCAGAAAACCTCATTTCGTACACACCATGGACACTACGAGTTCAAGGTTATGCCATTCAGGCTGTGTAATGCCCCCTCCATATTTCAGGCGACTATGAACGATCTTCTCCGACCGTTTCTGCAGAAATTTGTGATCGTCTTTTTCGATGACATACTAGTGTACAATCTCTCTTTTCCTTCACACCTAGAACACCTTGAAACAATTGTGCGGAGCTTTCTTCCTTTGTCTTTCTAAGTGCATCTTGGCCAAACAACAACTGAGTTACCTTGGTCGTATTGTCTCCCCACCTGGAGTAGCCCTAGACCCAGATAAAATACAGGCTATGGTAGATTGGCCAATTCCGGCATCACCCTCAAAATTGAGAAGTTTCATGAGCCTCATAGGATTCTATCGAAAATTCATCAGAAGTTATGCCGCCATAGCAGCACCGTTAACTACGCTCTTGTGTAAGGACAAATTTTCATGGAGTCCCACGGCTCAAGAAGCTTTTCAACAATTAAAAACCATCATGACCCAAGCTCCTGCCCTCACCACTCCAGACTTTACAATTCAATTTACCATTGAAACCGACGCCTCCGGCACCGCCATAGGAGCAGTCCTGTTACAGAACTCCCACCCCATAGCCAAGCAATTGTGCCCCAGGCTATAACAAGCTTCTACTTATGTTTGTGAGCTTCATGTAATTACAACTGCAATACTCAAGTGGCACCACTACTTTTTGGGTCATCCTTTCATCATCCTGACTGATCACCAAAGCTTGAAGGACTTAATGACCCAAGTCATTCAAACACCGGAACAACAAGTCTATCTTTCAAAGCTACTCGGGTATGATTATACCATTCAATATAAATCAGGGTCTTCCAATATGGTTGCAAATGCTTTATTAAGGATACCGGCAACACCGACCTTGTAACTATTACTCTCCATCCCCAATTCTCTTTTTATGGAACAATTTCGTCAAGCATGTCAGGCGAATTCCTCATATCAGGAACTTTTCCACCAGATACATCTGCACCCCGAAGCTCACCCCAGCTTCACTATTAAATAGGACCTCCTTTTCTTCAATGATAAGATTTGGCTTCCTTCCAGCCATGATTTCACTAATTTACTCATGGACGAATTTCATTAAACCCCTCTTGGAGGTCATATGGGTGTTTCCAAAACACTTCGTTGCATTCAACACCATTTCTTCTGGCCTCACATGCGTCAGGATATTCGTCGTTATGTTGCCCAATGCGTTATATGCCAACAGGTGAAATATGAAACTCGCAAATCGGCAAGATTATTGCAACCTTTGCCCATTCCTTCAGCTTTTTGGAAAGATTTATCCATGGACTTCATCACCGGATTACTAGTTTCCCAAGGTTTCACTACTATCATGGTTGTCGTTGATAGATATTCAAAGGGTACTCATCTTGGTCCTCTTCCCCAACATTTCACAACTCACAAAGTTGAGGTGTTGTTCTTGGACACCGTTTGTAAGCTCCACGACTTCCCACGCAGCTTGGTGTTCGATTGCGACCCTATTTTCATTAGTACATTCTGGAGAGAACTATTCCGCTTGAGTGGCACTAAGCTTCGCCTAAGTACGACATACCACCCATAGACCGACGACCAAATTGAAGTCCTTAACAGGGTCCTTGAACAGTATTTGCACTCATTTGTTCATGACCAGCCTCAACATTGGTACAAGTTTTTATCCTTGGCAGAGTGATCTTATAAAACCTTTGTACACGCTGGCACGGGTTTTTCTCCATTCAAATTTACATATGGCAAACCACCATCCTCTCTTCCATTGTAACTTCCGGGCTCTTCAACAGTGGAAGTCGTTGACTCAATAATCACTTCACGGGCTGCCATACACTCCGTCCTCCAAAGACGATTACAAAAATATCAAGCTTCAATGAAAACTCAGGTTGATGCTCATCGCCGAGACATGGAATTCGCCATCGGCGATTGGGTTTATGTTAAACTCCGTCCGTACAGGAAAACTTTCGTCCAACCCACTTACTCAAAGTTGTCCAAGAGATACTATGGGTCGTCCCTCGTATAAGCCTGCATAGGTTTTGTCGCATACCGCTTGCAACTACCCCCACAATCCAAAATACACCCTGTTTTTCATATTTCTCTCCTTAAACCCCATTGTCAGACCCTAATTTTATCCGGGTATAATGTTTTTATCATTCGGATATGATGTTTTGATCATTGCTAATCAAATTACGGTGTTTGGCACCGGTTGCAGCACAAGGTCGAGGGATCGCTCAAGATGATGTTTGATTGTCAGATCTAGGAACAAAAACCACAAGGAAAGAAGGGCAACATGGCCATTTTTTTATGTTTCTAGGCCTGAGCTCGCCCAGGCCAGCATCTGGCTCGCCTAGGCCATGGAATGCCTTCATCCTTAAGCAATCAGCTTGCCTGGGTGAGCTAATACCTTCAAGTTGAAGCAACCAGCTTGCCTGGGCAAGCTTCCCCTACACCAAATGGCCTTTTCCTATAAATAGTCATGCAGGGGAAGGGTTTCAGGGGCTGGCAATTGAAGGAACAGAAGGAAAAATGCAAGGAGAAAGAGAAGAAGAAAAAAGCAAAGCCGAGGTGTTGCAAAATCAAACCGTGGATCGTTTCCTACATCCTTTCTCTTGCTAGCCTTGTACCCTATGCAACAATCGGTTAGTTTTTCTTAAGATTTTGATGTCATTTATATACCCTTATGGGTTCTCTGTGATATTATGTGTGCATTTATCTTCTCCGCTTATCGTTGGTAATTTCATTTTATTCGTAAGGCTTAATTCTAGTGGATCACTAATGTCATGAGAATTGGTTTTTTTAGTGAGACTTGAAGGTAATAAACACTACAAAAAAGAAAAAAAAATCAATTCACAATCAAGCTTCTTTTCGTCAAATATCACTTAAGATCGTTTCAAGGTCCAACGCTTTAACGGTTCTCTTTACTTTTTTTGCAAATGAATTAAAATGTCGTTTCAAGGTCCAACGCCTTAACGACTTTTTGTTTGCATTTAAAATGAATCTTTAAAAAAGAAACATGAGTATTCTTATTAAAGAACTACGTAGGTCTAATTTCCTTATTGCACTTGGGGATACGTAGGAGCAAGGGCAACACCCTTGTCGATTCAAAAAAATAATAATAAATAATAATATAAAAAAAATAATAAAAGAAGGAAAATAATTAATTTTGAAGTCACGTTTTGCACACTCGATTAAAGGTTGTCGTCCCATGTGACGAATGTGTGGGGTGCAAATATCTTCCCTATGCGTAAACAATTCTCAAACCCTTTTTTTCAAAATCCGCAGACCTCTTTTGGTTTTTCTAACGTTTTCCTTGAATAAACGTTGGTGGCGACTCCCACGGGTTTTCTTCACAGGAGATGAAAACGCCTTTTATTTTCTTTCGTCGTCTCGTCATAAGGTAGGTTGCAACACTCATCATGGGTCCATTCCTGCAGACACTTCCACACTCCCTCCTTCCAATGCCGACAATCATCCCATCGTCCAACCACTACAACTCTTGGATTGGAAGATGGGCCACACCATTAATCCACCCACCCAATAGGTCTTGGTGCAGTAGGACGACCTAGCACTGGAGGACACCTCATGGGAGCCATGGCACACAATTAAAAATGTTTATAACCTTTAGAACAAGGTTAGTTTTCCACAAGGGGGTATTGATAGCAACAATAGCACACCAGAAGGCTTAGCATACACCAGACCAACCCACAACCATAACAGACCAACATACCTGAAGGATTATGCATAAAAAGGCCTAACCTTAGTGCTCCATTCTGTTAGCCTTAGTGCTCAATCTGTTAGGGGACAACTTTAGTGCTCAATCCAATTCTGTTATAACAGAATTGGTACAATAATTAATATCTGATATTGTAAATAAACATTATAAAAAGGAATACAGTGAATGAAATGAGCACAAAACAATTCAGAATTACTTAAGGTAGTCTACTGTTACCAAAGAGTCAAAGGCAAAAAGAGGATTCCTCATTTTTTTTTCTCTCGTTCAACCGTGCATGAGACTTTCATCTCGCACGACTCTCAAGTGATAAAAGAAACAAGATAAGTTCTTCATCATTGTCCTATCTTTCTCCTTGTGTTTAGTATTCCATGGTTATTTTTTTGAATCACTACCTGTCATTAGCCTCCTTTGTGCCACAATAGAATGTAATCGGGACCAAGGGAATACTGGTATATGTAAAGGCATTTCATTGTTCTTTTCCTTTTGTTTGCAATTTTAATTTTGCATAGACATTCATTAATTTTTAAAAATGCATAAAGAGGTGCTAATTTGATAATCCCCATGAAAGTTTGTTTACTCGAATAACTACATTAAATGTGTACTTGTGGAGCTGTTTACCACTATTGGTAAATGATTAGGAAAATAACTGAAAAGTATTTCAGATGGTCCTTACTGTGTCAGAAGTTGTGTCCCAATGAGGTTGAAGACCTCAAGTGGAGGTAATGTTTATCTTCAATGAAATTAATGTGGAAAATATCATAGCAAGGTTCTTCAATATTTTTTACCTTCCCTTGAGTTTCATTCTAACACCTAAAAATATTACTTGTATGTTATTGTTGGAAACAAAATTCTAATGACTACAAGTTGTAGATGTCTGAAAATGACTTATCAACTTAAGTTAACCCTACAAAATTAGCTTGTAAGGTAAGGATTGTTCTTGACTTACTTTAGTCAATGTGAAACTTTAACATGTCTCCCTTCTATTCATGGCTACTTGTCATGTATGACTTTCAACACACCCTTTTATCTAGGGATAAGGATTACCATAACTTAGATGTTTTTCCAAAAGTAGATGTCAACTGCAAAGGGTAAGTTGGTAAGAGACTTCTCCATTCTATTATATTTGGTTACATTTTGGTCTTCAGGTTTTCTAGACTTGATTTGTTATTGATTTGCAGGTTAGGATCATCACAAGAAGAAATGTTGTAAGGCCTGCAGTTCAAATTAAACGAGCTAGCAAAAACTTAAAGCATGAAAGTACATAGAAGAATATTCAAGGATAAGTAATTCTTGCAATACAACCAATCAGAAACTCAATAATATTGAAACAACATTGAGTAATATAAAGTTATTCTCTAAAATTATGAGCGCATGTTAATTTAGTATCTGATATTACAAGAATGGTCATTTTAGTCTCTACAAAAATAAAGACCAAAGTGACTCATTTGGTAATTTTAAGGATTAACATCGTATTATATATATACATATATATATATATATATATATATATTAAGGGGCTTTCATCCCTGGAGGTCATGATTTGTGAGAGTTATGAATTCTGAGAATCATGTTTCCTAGAAATGAAGAAAATTTGTTTGGTTGGTTAATAAAACTCTTTAAATAAGTTTCTTAGAAATCAAAGAATTATGCAATATTGTTATTGTTGTATGTGGTTTAATATTAGTTGGTTAGTTGGCAGCCTTAGGTAATTATTTTTCTGTTATTCTGTTAATAATAGATGGCATGTTATCACATGTATATAAGTTCTGTTTTTTTTTTGTTAATACACACATAGCCCCATTTTTGTTCCCAATTTCTGTTTTCACAACAAAATTCATCTTCTTCATTCAAAACAAGTGGTATCAGTAGCAGAGTTTAGATCCTAAGGGAAAAGAGGGAAGAAAACCATGGCTCTCGCAAGAATGGAGATCGAAATATTCGTTGGTGGAATAGATGATTTCAGCTTATGGCAGGTGAAGATGAATGCATTGCTCGTTCATCAAGGATTGGATGCAACATTTTCACAGGAAGCAATCACAAAAATAGAAGAGAAGAGACGCGTAGATGTGACGAAGAAGGATCACAATGCAATCTTGCTCAGTCTTGGAGATGAAGTGATTTATATCTCAAGAAACGATTGTATGCTTTGCTGACGGAGGACGACAAGCCCTTGAAGAAACATCTGGATGATCTCAATAGGATTATCTTGGACCTTAAGAGAATTGACGTAAAGATATATGATGAAGATCAAGCCATCATTCCATTGAGTTCTCTTCCCAAGCGATTTGAGCATTTTGTTGATACAATGTTGTATGGGAAGGCTACTCTATCATTGGATGAGGTCAAGGCTGCGTTGAATTCAAAAGAAAATCAAAGGGAGAATGACTCCAATAAGGAAGAGATTGTTGAAGGGATCGTTTCAAGTAACAAGAATCAAAAGAAAGATTTCAAGAATAAGAAATCAAAGTTTAAAAATAAGAAGAAGAAACGTTTTCTCTATGACAAAAAGGGCACTTCAAGAAAGACTGCCTAAGCAAGTTAAGGTTCAATGAGTCGAACAAGCACAATGCAGATGTGGTTGTGGCTCAAGAAGGATATGACAATGCAGAGGTTCTTGTTGTATCAAAAGAGGATTCTCAAAAGGAATGGATCTTGGATTCAAGGTACTCATTCCACATGTGCCCCAATAAAGGTTGGTTTGACAATTATAAGCAAATAGATGGTGGTATTGTACTGCCAGGAAATAATAAGTCTTGTAAGGTTAATGGGATTAGTTCATTAAGAATCAAAATGCACAATGGAATAAAGAGGGTGCTGAAGATGTGAGACATGTTCCAGAATTGAAGAGAAATCTGATCTCCTTAGGCACATTGGACAAGAAGGGTTGTGGCTACAATTATGATCGTGGTAGCCTAGAAATCTATAAGGGGAAGAATTTGATCATGAGAGGAGTAAGGAAGAATGAATTGTATTCCTTGGTTGGACAGATAATTGTTGCTGATGACTGTTATGTGTACTGGAAATGTCACAAGAATGAGAAACCAATTTACTTGTTGCTCTATGTTGATGATATGCTACTAGCCAGCCAGCCAAAGCATGATTGAAATGGCTAGAGTTAAGAGATTGTTGAATCTAGAGTTTGAGATGAAGGATCTTGGACATGCTAAAAAGATCCTTGGTGTAAAAATAACCAGGAATAGGAAAGAAAAAGTGTTGTACCTATCTTAGGTAGATTACCTCAAAAGGGTCTTGGAAATATTCAATTTAAAGGGAGCAAAGTCAGTTACCACTCCCCTAGCACAACACTTTAAGCTGTCTAAGGAACAAGAACCAAAGTCTAATGAAGATATAGCCTATACGCAGAAAGTGTCATATGCTAGTGTTGTTGGAAGTATCATGTACTCCATGGTGTGTTGCAGGCCATATTTGTCATACTCTTTGAGTGTGGTAAGCAGATTTATGGCAAATCCAGGCAAGAGGCATTGGGAGGCTACTAAATAGGTTTTGAGGTACATATTTGGGACCATTGATGTTGGACTGAAGTATCCTAATCGAGGTGAAGTTCCTATTACTGAAGGGTATGTGGATTCTGATTTTGCTGGGGACATTGATACAAGAAAGTCCACTACTGGCTATGCTTTGAAGGTGTTTGGAAACTTAGTCAGTTGGAGGGCTAATTTGCAATTAGTAATGGCCTTATCCACTAATGAAGTTGAATACATAGCAGAAAGTGAAGCTGTAAAGGAAGCAATGTGGTTAAAAGACTTGGTTTCTAAACTATTCCAAGTGAAAAAGCTGAAAACCACTATAATTCACTGTGACAATCAAAGTGCAGTGAGTTTGAGCAAGAACCATGTGTATCATGACAGAACGAAGCATATGGATGTCAAGTATCACTTCATTCGAGATATGATCAAGAGTGGAGTTGTTGCTATCAAGAAGATATCTAAAAATGAGAATGTTGCATACATGCTCACAAAGGCTTTATCCTATGAGAAGTTCAACTATTGTTTACCGTTGTTGAATATTACTAATTCTAAATAAGCATTAGATTAAGGTGAAGATTGTTGTATGTGGTCTAATATTAGTTTGTTAGTTGGGACAGGGTTAGTTGGCAGCCTTAGGTAGTTAATTTTTTTTATTATTCTGTTAATAACATATGGCATGTTATCAAATTTATATAAGTTCTATTTTTTTGTTAATACAAACATAGCCCCATTTTTTGTTTCCAATTTATGTTTTTACAACAAAATTCATCTTCTTTTATTCATAACAATTATCACACTAAATAATTTAATAAAGAGTAAGATAATATTTTTGCTATAATAAAAAAATTAATTAGAAAAGTAAGATTTTCACCTTCCTCATGAAAAAGTTTTCGTGAGAATCTCTGATTAAAAAATATTCCTGAAAAATATCATTAGCTAGAAATGTTATTTTTAAAAAATTAATATTAGGAAACTAAATTTCCCATCATATGATTTTTGGGAACAAAAAAAATTTTCCCCGTCAAACGCTCCCTTAATCTTCGGGACTAAATTGATTAATGCTTGTAATTGAATCGATTAATTTGGTGTGTATTACTCAAATAATAGCTCAAACTTCAGTGATGACTTTGTAACACAAGTATATTTGTTATTATAAGAAAAATCAATGGACATTACTAAGTAAAGAATCCAATGCCATAACTGGAAAAGAATGCGGTAGATGTTAAATTTTGCTATATTTGTATATGATAATTCCTCTCCGTGAGAAATGATGAATGTTTGAAATTTGCAAGCTTCGGACAGACTGACAGAGTGAGGGCCCTTTAGCACCAATAATGTGTGAATTTGCATGTTGCACCAGTTGTAGAAGCGGAAACTAACTCACAATTTTAATGGTTCGTTGAAGTGTGAAAGCGGCACATTATGAATCAGGTGCTCGTCAATGTACTCATTTCCTGTTGTTTCTCACGAATTAATCGTGACAAATAGCATTGTTGATGATGTCGAAGCAAAATCGGACCCAAATAATGTTTTCATATCATTTTATATTAATTATTGTACATCGTCCGATCAAACTCACGAGACCGATTAATACCGATCCAGAGAATATTAGATTGATTACAGTAGAACATTTGTGTCTCAGACCTCGGATCCAATCACATTTCATAAGTAAAAATAACTCTCTCTTATCATCATTCACACACATTTTAAGATTTTGTAACCACTCTAGAATCTTTGATTTTAGGGCCCTAGGATCCAAGCCTGAACAATTGCAAATTTGCAATTGCAACCACACATTTGAGGTTTCTACAACTGTATTGCAACGGTATCACATTAGCACCATACTTTTCGTTGTTAAATAATTTGTCATTGGTGTAAGAACGCATTCTAAAACTGGTTTAGTCATTATAAAATACAATTATGTTTAAATTATGTTATAAGGATATTTTTACGAGATTATTTTTATTTTTACCTGTTAATAAGAATTGCATTTAAAAAATACCAAAGACTCACGGTCGCGTCTAATATGAAGTCGTAAATCAACTTCCTCACGGGTGAGAGAACAAGTTGACCTGTTATTACAGGTTTGTAACCGGATAAATAATTTGTAATAATAAATAAAATTATTAAAAGAATAATTTTTAAATTTTTTGCTTTCCAAATCTGTTTAGCAAAGTTGCAACTCTTCTCTCCACGATGCTCTCCTCTCGACCTCGTTGTCGTCCCCAACTAGGCCTTCCGCCATCAATGTCCCTTCCTCCACCTTGTGACACACTCTACTCTTCACATATATATCAATAAAGGAATAAAAATTCAAATATTAATTAAAAATATTTTTAAATACAAGCCTTTCAAATGGGTAAAAGACTCATATTCACTTTCTTCTACATCATATTCAAACTTGTCCAAATAAATAATAAAGTCATCTCAGCTCAAAGAAGGTCATCTAAGTTTCATACAATTAATATAGAACATATATCCTAATGTCACATCCTATCAGAGTGTGGTGTTCCCGTGTCCTCTAGCATGAGGTTCTTCATAGTCATCCACCTATTTATCTGCTCCCCCGAACACAAAGTTCAAGATCATCACAGGATCCAAACACAAACAGCAAATCGGGAGTGAGTTATCACATTTCTAACTACTAGAGAGAAACAACACAACATATAGTAGTCAAATACAATTTACTTAGCATATCTCACATTATTTCATCACTTTGTCATTCATCAATCACGCTTTTCATTCATCAATCACAATACACAGGAATCACACACTCCGATCAAGACATAATAACACATCAATTTCATAATAAACAATTAGCAAGCGTATGCAACAGTTATGCTAAGACTCAAGCCTATATACAATGTGGTACCATGTCAGTGAAAAACCTCGTCGGACGCCTAGGAGTACATGACAACACAAACCACACAATAGTAAGTCAAGTCACTCTCACTACGTAATATCATAGGGAGACCAGTCAGGGTCACAGTGTTTTGCGGAATGCTCCAACCATATGAGATCAACATAGGCTTAAAGGAGCACTCAAACCGTGTGACCCCCAAGGCCTACACTCCGAAGAGTCCGTCAGGGCCTCTCCCTCGGTCCAACCCAGAAAACATTTTAGCACACAGACTCTATCTATGAACTGTACAAAACACACGACTCCTCAATTGTTCTCAAAATAATTTTAACTCGTCACCCTTTAAGGGTCTTATCATTAACTCGTCGCCCTTAAAGGGACATAACATTAACTCGTCGCCCAAAAAGGGACTTAGCATCAACTCGTCGCCCTAAAAGGGACTTAACATCAACTCGTCGCCCTAAAAGGGACTTAGCATTAACTCGTCGCCCTTGAAGGGACTTATGATGGTGTGATTGTACAATTCATAGTTCACAACTCAATGCACATATATATCTCAATCATATACATACTCAATTTATCACATACACTTAATCCCAATCACAATGGTATAATCTCAATTTAACATGTTATCACACCTCATGAAACATATACACTTTACCTATGAACTATGCAATACACACATCTACTCAATTGTTTTCAAAATTATTTTAACTCGTCGGGTTCCCACAGTGGATCCCATCACAATACTCGTCACACTTAAAGGTTCTTACAATTGTGTGATTACACAGTTCATAGTTCACAACTCAATACACATGTATTTCATCATCCGTCACATGTTCAATTTATCACATACTCAAAGTTTGAATCATCATTTCATAACTTCAACATAACAATTTATACAAAAGATTTTATCACAACATGGAATATAAAACCTCTGAAATAGTTCCTCACAATTGTATCAAAATCAAATAATCAAAATCATGGGTTAACACAAAGACATCAAGAGCACTCAAGTTTATCAATCAATTCTCATCAGGACATCAATTGGTACATAGAACACAATAATATTGTATTCATAATCATAAAGAAAAATTATAATTCAATAAACATTCCAAAATAAATCCAAATTTAGTTATTTAAGGATCCTTACACATGTTCATTCTAACCCCCAATTGCGATAAACTCATCCCTTACCTTTGAGCGGACTCACGTGTCTTCAGCTAGCGATAGTAACATCTTTAGCGGTTCCCTGAGATTCCTTCAGTTATTCCTCCGACTGCTCCGATAGAATTCTCAAACGTTAGAGAGACGGAGAAGAGATTGAAACCTTCACTTGTACTGTCTTCATGAGATTCCTTTTTCTCCATCCACATATATTATCTCAAAAATCCCAACGATGTAAGTGTGCACAATTGAATTTCGAACAACATATCCAAATTTCATGAAAATCCAACGGTTAGCGAAACCGAGATCGTAGTTTTACCGAGACAGTTTTGGGTTTCTGTGGGAAAATAAAAGGCTACAATGCGAAGGGTTTTCCTCTAAGCTCAGACTTAATAACGAAATTCCCAACGGTGAGAATGCTCGGAATTGGGTTGCGAACATGATGCTCAAATTTCACGACGATCCAACGGTGAATGAGCTCGAGATCGTTGTTTTTCTAAGACATGTTTGGTGGACTGCGGGAAAAAGAAATGGATTTTGAGAGGAGAAGGGAAAAAACGAAAATGAGAAAAAAAAAAAAGCACCTGACTTAGCATAACTATTTATACCTAGGGTACTCAGCCTATTATTTGCTCTATATTTATTTATTTATTTATTTTATAAAAACAAACTCTATTTTATTTTCTATCAAACAAATAAATGAAATACCCTTTTTATTTTCTCTCAAATCATTATTTTAATTAATAATTATATCTCCTTATTTATTTATTTATAAAATCTCATCATTTTTCTAAAATTTTATTTATTTATAAATAACAATCCTTTTTAATCTAAATTACAAAAATTAGGATGTTACACACCTCACCCATATCAGAATTCTCCCAACCTCCTTTGACCCAAATAGAGTTCCCAACCTCCACCACACCTTCACTATTGGTGCCATAAAAACAAGTGAAGGCAGTGCCGATGACAGCGAGGTTGGAATCGGTGACACCAAGATAGAAGGAACGAGAGATGGACTGAACGAGGTCCAATTTGACCAAGCGTGCGAACCTATCAGCCATTTTTCAGAGCATGTGAGGACCCGCACATGCGGCGAGCTTCTTCCTTTCCGTGCTCTGCACCTGGAGCCATTGCTTGCAGACTAGCCTGAACGTTTCACTGTCCTTCTCGCTTTCCACACGCTCCAGAATGGAACGCAGCTCGTCGTCCCTTAACATGATTGGTTGCAACTCCTCTCTTTTCTATTTTCTATTTTCTAATTTAAAATGATTATTTTTTTAAAATCAAAAATTATTAAAAATTTTGTTAATCTCCTAAAAAAAAGAATAATGAACTCTTGGTGAACTCAACCCCTCATCTCTGACTCCTCTGTTGTCATTTTCATTACTACTATTGCTGCCTCCATCAACAAGGAGGAGGTCACAACACTAAGTGGTTCTTCATTATCTTCGTCACCCAAACCTTCTTCAACTGCAACAATAGATGTTCCTTTTTTTTTCCTTGTTGTATCTATTTTGTTTTGATCCATGACAATCATAAAATTTATTCATTTATTTTGCTAATTGATGTCATGGATTTTTCTGGATTTGTTACTCTTTCTTTTAATTTTAGTTGCATGTTCTCAATTTCATAAATTGGTTTGAGTGATTTGAAATTTAAAATGAATTGGTTACTTTTTTGTGAGAGATCTGCTATAAGTTTTTTCTTTTTGACAGGAGATTTGTTGTAAGTTAATTATCCTAAATATGGGATTTTTGTTGTTTGAAACTTTCTGGTTTGTTTTGATGATATGAGTAATAAAATGAAATTTGAGCTAATTTGATAATTAATTTTGGTTAAGAATGATTGCAATTTTTTCACTTTACTATTGTTTTTAATATAATAATGAAGAAATTAATATCCTTGTAATTTTTTATCAGCAGAAGTCAAAAGAAAAAAATTTCAAGTGCTTTAGAGGAAAATTGATGCAAAAACTAAAAGAAAAAATCGTGAAGAAAAGTTGGAAGAATTGGACAGCTCGCTTAGCGCGCAGTCCAGACTTAGCACACACCCTCGCTTAGCGAGCAAGCTTAGGCTTAGCGCGAAGAGGCCCACAAAGAAATCCAAAGGCACGCTTAGCGCGACATTCCGCGCTAAGCGTGTGACCAGCTCGTTAAGTCCAAAAGAGGCGCGCTCAACACGAAGTCAGCGTGAAAAGTAAGCTACCTTAGGCCTATAAAAGGAGTAGGAAGCAGAAGGGAAAGATACACCAAGTCTCAAAGCTCTTTATTGAAGATATTGAGCCTATCTCATAGGGAAAATCCTCCCTCTCTAGTCATTCCTCCATTATCTTCTTCTAGTCATCCAACCCTTTCTTTCATCTACATTAGCCACTGAATTGTAAAGTCTCTCATGGCTATGAGAGACTAAATCCCCTCTATTGGGAGCCTAGCAGCCAACACCCTTGTAATATAACTGCTCTTATTATCTATTAAATGCAATTTTTGTTTATATTGCCTCTTTTTTGCTCTTCATCTTTATTGTATGGTCTGATCATCCATGCATTAGTTTTAGCGATTATACATTGGGAAATGTTAATTTCTAAAGAATTGGGAAAGAACATCTAAACAATTTATTACTAGGGATAGAGTGACTTTGTTTTGCCTCTGCATACATCTTCATGCTTCATGCAATTTACTATTCAACCTTTGCAAAGGAATTTGGGGGAGAGAATAGATAAATTAGGCTCTTCATCATAAGGGATCAGGGTTTAGTGTCTTAATAGATGTGAGTGGAAATTAGGAAAGCATTAAATAGAGAAAAACATTCATATTGCATCAAGGGTAGTTAGGCATGCTAGGCCCCAATATATTTAAATTCTGAAGTTATCGTTTGCATTAAATCTTGTTTATTCTATTGCTCTTACCTTTTTTAATTCCAAATTCTTTCTTTCTTCTATCCATTGTACTTCTTTATCTCTTGCTTGCAAATTGAGCATTCATCAATGCAAGTACAAACAAAGTCCATGTGGATTCGATACTCGGATTTCCGTTTTAAACTTTATTACTTGTGACAAATTGGTACACTTGCCAACGAGTTAACAATAGGTTTAATCATTTCCTTCAATGGTGTCAAAGAATGACTTTAGATTTGATATATGGAATGTAATTCAAGGAATTAACAGGAAAAAGTGGTGGTAAGGACGAGTTGAAGCTTTTTCTCAATTTGTAGTAACATGAGTCAACTTTTTTGACCTGAAATTGAAGAAATCAGTAGAAAAAAGTGGTGGTTTGGGATGAAATTTGATTTGGATTCAAATTTGGGTCTTGCGATATTTTGCAGCAAGAGTGGTGAATCTGGTAATGGTAGGAAGGGGTTGAAGAAATTAAAAAAATAAAGAAATTTATAATGAATTAAGATTTAGAATTTGAATGAAATTGAAAAAACATAGCAATGTAACTTCTCTCAAATTTGAAATGGTGACGAGTTGGTTTAGTTCGTTCTTGGAAGGGAGTGTTAGGAGAGTTGCAGAAGAGTGGTGGGGGTGGTAAGGAAGTTGACAAAATAAAGAAAAAAAGAAAAAAAAGAAAAATTTTGTTACAAAAAATTTAAATGTATTTTAAAAAGTACTGGCCAAGTCAGTTTTCTTTCTTAAATCTTAACCCTTGAATATTTTATAAATCTATCTAATGGTAAAAATTAGTGCTTCACTGGTGAGGATGGAATTTTAGGACTTCACCTTAGAATCCACCAAGATTCACCACCTAGCAATCATCAATGTAGGTTTTGTTTTTCAGTCTCCATCATCGTTGTGAAACCTAGTGGCCTAATCAGATCAGTTTTATTATTGGATCAGTCATGTAATTGATTCGGAATGATCCGATCAAACCCAGTCGATTAGATATTGGATCTCAGTTGGACCGGTTCGACACGACCGATTTTACAAAAAGAAATAAAAAATAGATCACCTCTACTATTTCGTTTTGATGTCTCATTATTATTTTAAATTTTGGAGTATGAATAAACTTTTCATACTAAAATAATGTTAATTATATACTTATATATAATAGATACATATATAATTTTAAATTTTTAATATATACCGGATCAAATCGAAAACAATTACTTCTCCACCAATTGTACCACTACTTTAAGCGAATCAATGAAGTTTTGCAACTATGGTCTCCACTCTAGTTAACATGTGTGATCCACCGATGCATCATGATAATTAGTGGCTATTGTAAGTAAAAGCGCATCTATCCGATGTTGTACAGTGTCTCAATTATTTTTAAAGAATTGCAAATTAGTCCTTTGCCTGCAAGCTATAGAATACAGTGCTACAGTAACGTGCCACACCTATTTTTTACTTCATCGACGGCATATGCCATCGCAAGCCATTCTGCAAGACTATGATGGCAGTTAATTTTATGCATTTCGCGAGTTAGAGAAGTGAAAAGAAAAAAAGAATCCAAACACTCAAAGCATATTCAAAATTACAGCTTTACCAACATAAATTTCCAAATTCTTTCTCTTCCCTCACCAATTGCGTTATGCACACTCTTATTTACGATTTCAAATGCTAATTAATCACGTTCAATCGATCAAATCGTGGAGAATCACTTGAGAAAAAAATATTCAAAAACGACACAAAACCCTCGAATCAACAAGACTTGCTCGAACTATTCAGAAAAAATGACTAATTGGTTAACAATCTGGAACTTCATGTGGATCAAAAAACCCTATTCGGTCTAACAAAAACCCGATTAAGATAATTATTTTTCAGAAATACAAAAAAGCTTGCTCCTTTCTAGTGAGAAAATCGTCGAGAACAAATTGCATTAGGCTTGTTCGCAGATGGATTCGCCATTGTATGTTGGACCAAGATGTGGAGTGTTTTAGAACAGCCGTTAGCGGTGGTTGTCGCAGTCGGAACTGGCGACGGTAGTCACAGTCAGGACTCGCGACGGTAGTCGCAGTCGTGGCACGCGTTGGTGTAGTAAGACTTCTACATTGCCAGCACCAAACCCGTCACCGTACAGGGAGGTGCGATTGCCGCTGGAGAAGAATCGATGGTGCTGCTTTTCTGCCTCTTTCCTTGCGTCGCATCTCTCTGCTAGGTTTCAATACTCCTATTGAATAAAATTTTGCCATAAATCCTTAGGTTAGTTTTTATTCAGGGGCTAAATTGCAATATCCAAACTAAAATATCACTAAGTATCCGGTCTTCAATCCTAGCCTCTGAATTTTTTACTAATATATCTAACAATTAACAATAATGATCCTAGCCTCTGAATTTTCTACCCTACGTTATTTGATGCACCTATCTTTCCTATGAAAAAACAAACATCTTGAAAAGAGCGAGCTAATTAAGAATATCTTTTAACATGTTTGTATAAAATTTGGGACCAGACTTGACGTGAATTTTGTGAAACAGCTAGTATTGATTTTTGGATCAACATAAGAATTGGACGTGAAAATCAAGCAATAAGAGCGCCTCCAACAGTATTTCAAACGCGCATTTCGTCCCTCAACGATATGTTTGTCTTCTATACACAGGTCCTGTTCTTTTCACACGTCTTCATTTTTTTGTATTCTCAATGATGGCTTATACACTCACCGACGAATCTATATATCCAAGTTAAGGTGGAGCTTTCCCATGTGTTTGAATGAGAATTTTAAAATATCATAGAATTTAAAATACTCAGCAATTCAATTCAATTGATAGTAATTAAATGTCATTCAATTTTAAATTAATTAGTTTGGATTATTAATCTTGAAATTTTGATTGTAATTAATTCTAAATAACTACAATTTTTACTTTTAAAGTGTCTCCTCTCTCCTCACTTTCTCTCTCCATGGCAATGACTTTCAAAACTCAGCAATGTATTGATCGAAGATGATAAACCATCACATGACACCTCCTCCGTGGTGATCTTCAACCAACAGTTTGATTTATCGGTAATTTTCAACTCTCTTCGTAAACATATTTATATTTGACTCTCTTTGTCAGTAGTTTGGTTCAATACTGTTTGTCGGTAATTTGGATCTCCAAAAGAAAATACGGAGATGATCGTAGAAGATTAGAACTCCGATGAAAAAGATTTGCTGGAGGGAAGCAAGTGACAGATGAAGGATAGAGTATTAGAATTTTGTTCAGGTGAAGATAGAAAAATGAAGACAGAGTGAAATTTCACAAATTCCACCTATTTTAGTGAAATTTCAAGTTCTTAATTTTACAAAGAATTATAGTATTCAAATGGAGCATTTTAGTGAGCAGTAAATCAAAATACCTTAAAAAATTACATTACCCGCTTAGATTGTCTCATCCAAACGCAGGATAGCTTTTCTAGTGGGTTTCGACTTTCGGCACGTTTTTAACTTTTAGTTTTTGTACATTTTCACGTTACACAGAATCTTTTATTTATTTATAACTTGATTCCAGATGTAGATTTTTTTCGAGACGCAAAACAAAAACATGTATGAATATCACTCTCCCGAATAGCATGATGCAATTCCTTCTAATCGCGGACTAATTCACGTCAATATCTATAAAAAAAATTATAGATATACAGCGGACCTATAATTTACAAACTCACATTCAACGTATCAAATCAAAACCAAAATAGTTACAAATCATTATTTCAGAACCAAACTGTTATTAAATTACTTATACTTTAACCTACATCTTTTAAATAAAATAAGAAATAATATCTACAGCGGATCACAAAACAAATATAAAACACAACCTTTGGGGGAGATGTTTGTAATAGTTAATTGTGGAACAACGATCGAGGTTTGAGGAGCTACAATTTTGGTTTCACATTGAAGACACATCTCTTTCTTTCTTACATTTTCGGTTGCTTTTCTTTCATATTTTCTGGTTTTCTATTTTCCAATTTGTTGGATACAATGTCGTTTGAGATTTGACTCCAACTAGACAAAAATCTGAGACGCAGAACCGATTAACCGACCCCATGCATCACCCATCGTTATCATCGAAACAGAGTAGTGACCACAACAGCGTCTTCCCTCCCCAATGGTCCCTTCTCTTCACATATACAACTCATAAAAACACCTAACATCCATCTTTTTTTACTCTTCAGTAGAATAGTAGCTATTATAATATTATAATTACTTGAGTGGTTAACATGGCTCACTCCCTCTTTTTCAACCCAACTCCCTGGCATCATAGGCCATTGCTGTGCCCTCTAACCCCTTTTCCCCAATAAAAAAAAATTAATTAAAACAAGGTTATAATTTTATATTTGTTTTTGAAAAACTCCAAATTAACAACTAAACAACACTCCTAATCCCTGTCCCAGTAGTCACAATCCGAATTCTCGGGTTCGGGCATCTTATTAAGGTCAACCCGGTCGGCGAATTCTCCAGCAGGCAGCGCGTGGGGGTGCTGGCGGTGGAGAGCGTCGACTCTGGCGCCGACCTCGGTGGCCTTCTTCCTGATGGAGGCTGCGGACATGTCGGCGGCGGGGCCCTCCGCGGCAACAAGCTCGGGGAAGTTGAGGCGCGCAGAGGGGCCCCGGAGGTGGAAAACGGCGGTGTCGTAAGCACGCGCCGCCGCGACGGGCGTGGAGTAAGAACCGAGCCAAATCCTTGAACGCTTGTTGGGTTCTCGAATCTCAGCGACCCACTTGCCCCACTTTCTCATTCTGATTCCTTTGTAGCGCGTCGTCTCAGTTTCACCCTCTTTCCCTCTCTTCTTTGTTGCAATTCCTCCTTCTTCTCCTTCCATAACTACTCTCTCCCTCTCTCTCTCTCTGAAAATTCCCTTAATTTTTCATGAAGAGTATAAATAAATGAAATAAAAGAATGAAGTGCGAGGAAGGGAAGGGTTATAGGGGTTTTGCAGTGCAGAGAGACACTGAGCCGAGGTTGTCGCCTGCTTCTTGAACCGTCCACGTCCAAACCCTGTTCGGTGTTATATATACTACCGTTTTAATTGCGACTATTTAATTTCAGAATTCACAGTCCAAACAAAAAATATATTCACCGACAAAAATAACCCAAACAAAACAGGTACGTACCCTCTATCATTTTTTTCGTATTTTTCATCAACGTAAAATAAAAAATGCACAATTTTTGTCGTGGCAAAATTTTTAATATATTTTTTGTTTTAATAAAACTAAAAGGTATTATTTTTTATTCAGATCAAATATTGATATATATATATATATATATATATATATATATATATATATATAAATTTTTTTGCTATTAAATTATTAAGGATAGTTTAGACTTTAGACAATTTTTTAAATTATTTTATTATTATTTATTTAATAAATATATTAATTACTAGAAAATTAATAGATAATAGGTTTTTAATATACATATTATAAAATATTTATTTATTTTCATTATATTTAAAAAAAACATTATTATGTATTTATTATTAGAAGAAGAATGAATTTTAAAGGTTTCATTTTTGAAATTTTGAATTTATACATTTATTTATTATGCATGCATTTATTATTTTAGTTTTTTTATTCATTAAATTATATTAATTAATTTTTTATTTGAGTAAATTATATTAATTGCTACAACATTCGATAGAGAGAGTTTTTAATGCACGTTATAAAATACTATCTTTATTCATTTTTACTTGTATTTTGAGGCTGCCGTGTAGAAATCAAGAATATAACAAACTTTCTTAATTTTAATAAAATAATTGTGAAATTTTTTATTTTATTCCTTTTTCTTTCTATTTCATAGTAGTAAATACATGTATAAATTAATTAAATATAAAAAGATAAGTAAGAATATAATTGATAAATGAGTAATTGACGTGATCTTGAATTTTGAAAATGACAGTTAATTAAGCACAAAAATTATCTTAAAATCCAACAATTAAAAAGGAATGAAGAGATTATTATTATTATTATTATTATTATTATTATTATTATGTATCCAACAATAAATGATTTGTGTTTATGGTTTTCACTTTGAGGAAGAACAAAAATCATTATTTTTGTAAAGTTCAAAGACCAAACTCATCAAAATTAAAGTTTCAAGACTAAAACCAAATTTAATCAAAAGTGTAGTGGCTGAAAACATATATTATCCTAAATACATTATTTGGGTCAATGTATGTACTTTTATTAATAATAATAATAATACAAATGTTACCATGGATTATCTTTATAGGTGGTCTACAGTGCTCCATCTTTATTCACACTAAGATTAATCTAGTCCTCATAAATGTATCATACACCATTAATGCTAGATCCCCATCTCCATAACATTTCTCCTAAAAAAACCTCCACCATCACCTTTATCATCGTCATCATCGCCACGGATACACCAAATGACATATTCAATCCAAAACAATGCCCCACGTGCAAAAACATCAACCACTTAACCAAATAATCACAAAAACTAGACTAAATCCATTTTTTCTTAATGCTTTAATATAACTGTTAACCATGGAATTTATCAAATGGTTTCAAAAATAATTTTTATTTCTAAGATACTAATTTTCACATGTGATTTTATTAACAAACAAATGTTTAAGAGTAAGACATAAAATTCATATTCGATCGTAAGTTCTTTTTAGTCGAACAAACAATAATAGTTTTCAACATAAGAGAGTTATCTATAAATTTATGAAAATAGCAATAATAATTTCAATAGAAACATCCATAATGATAGTTCTTTCTATATAAATATTTGATAAACCACTTTCTATAAGTAATGGTTTTCGATAGTAATGGTAATTTTGATGGTATTTATAATATTTTGATAACAGTTATATAACAATATTAGTTGTAATTTTAATAGTAATAGACAACGGAGATTGGATAGAAGCATGGTTTAGAGAAGAAATGGAAATTCAAAAGAGTAAAGGGTTCGGCGAAAAGCAGAAAAGTAAACAAAATGAAAAATTCATTAAAAGTGGGATTGAATCATTGTCACTTAAATCTTCAAACACCAATAACATCGCACTCAAAAATGACTCTCGATTCAAAGGTAGTAGTGTATGTATTCATCCCACTTTTAATGAATTTTCATTCCTTTTACTTTTTTATATTTCTCTGATCCATTTGCTCTTTTCAATATCCATTTCTTCTCTAAATTGTGCTTCTATCTAATCTCCTTTGCTTATTATTGTCGAAATTATAACTAATAGTTTTATAGAACTATTATAAAAAATTAGAAATATCATCAAAATTACCATTATTAGTGGTATATTAAATATTTTATATTGAAAGAACTATCATTATGGATGTTGCTATTGAAATTATTATTAATATTTTATAAATTTATAGATAACTTTCTTAAGTTGAAACTCTAGTTGCTTGTTCGACTAAAAAGAACTTGCAATCGAATAGGAATTTTATGCTTCGCTTTTAAACATTTATTTGTTAATAGAATCACTAGTGAAAATCAGTATCTTAGAAATAGAAATTATTTTTGAAACCCTTTGACGAATTTCATGGTTAACAATAACACTCAAAACAATAATCAATTTAACCATAATACAATCATTCTCTTCATCATTTTCTTAAGCATTTGGAGTTTTGATGAATGTGCATGTCCATTGTTTCAGCTTTGTTATTTCAATTTTTCATTTTTTGTTTAACTCGTTCTTTTCAATGCCATTTCTATTATTAGTTAAAATTTAGACTATTAAATAAGGTGTAAGACTCAAGATTTTTGTGATTTTTAATAAATGTTATATAGTAACAAAAATTGTCTTTGAAAGTGTGTGATCACTACTAGAAAAATTGGATTTTAAGTCGGTTCTTATGCCCATGTCACGACGGTTTTCAACCGTCGTTAATGCCAACGTCGTAAAATGTATAAACTATTTTACGACGGTTATGGAAACCGTCATTCTAAGTTTTGAATACTACGACGGTTATCTATAACCGTCTTAGTATGCGCCAAATATTACAACGTTTCTTCTATAATCGTCTTAAAGTATACAGATAATTTTGGAATATGAAGACGGTTACGATGACCGTCTTAGTAGGTGCGCATCGTCTACGACGGTTATTGGAAAACCGTCTTAATTGTAACAATCATAATTTACATTTTAAGCCGGTTTTGATGACCGTCTTTGTATGTTATGCCAGTTTACGACGGTTTTTGTGACCGTCTTAGATGGCACGTCAAGACTGCATACTAAGACGTTTTTTGGGAAACGTCTTTGTATGTTATGTCAATTTACGACGGTTTTGGGAACCGTCTTTGTAGGTCTACATTATGTTTTCATTTTATGACGTTTTCGGAAACCGTCTTTGTATGTCTAATTTTTTTTTATTTACTTCATTTTATTGATGCATTTTTTTTTACATTGATCTCTGGTACCTATAAATTAAATCAGACCATGCAAATTAAATAATAGCATCAAATGAAATCTGAACAATAGCATCAAATGACATGCATCCTACATATATAAGTCCATGCAAATTGAATACCCTTTTTTGAATTAATGATCCTCTAATGTATCCAACATACAAAGTTGTAGCCATAATTGTTCTAATTCTTTGATGAAACCACAGGAAAAATGTACTTGTACATAATACAAATCAAATTTAGCAACTGCTTTTCCTAAAAGATAAAAAGTAAGTTGCCCATTTCTGTCGAACTGTTGTGATGGCCTCCACGTCTAACGATGAGCCATCAGAAAACCACTACAAAATTAACATTAGATAAAATTATTAGTAACTTAACAAATATTAACCAAAGTTACAATTATAACTCCATGCATTATGTTTACCTTGTGTCAATCATCCTTCAAACCGGCAGTCACGATGCACCACATCCAGTGCATGACATAATATCCGCACTCAAACCCTCCACTTTGCACATTAGTCAACGTATAACATTTTTAATGGTTACTTAACATTCAACACTTAAAGATGTACAAACGGTTCATTACAAACAAGTACTGATTACCTTGGGTTCAACCCACCGAGGTGCACCTTGATTAGACATGCCTTCAAAAGAACTGGTTATTGTCTTCATTGCACTAGTTAAAAAAAAATAGCATATATATGACAACCATTTTTACTGTATATGTAACAACAATTACCAACTAAAGGATGCCATGATTTGTATATTTGAATAGAACCTGTTAATTGCGCCTTTGATGTTAATATCAGGCTTCTTCCTTAGAGAACAAAACCAAACGACCGTGTTTTCCCTTGGGTGGAGAACAAATAGTTGCCAATGTGCCCTGAATTGGACAATTATAATAACAGAATTGTACAACAACAATAACAGAATTGTACAACTGCCTTTGTGATTCCTTGACTCATGTTTCAATATATTGTTGGCATTGTTGACGTCTTTCCTTAGCATTTTGTATAGATTGAGGCTCCAGCAAACCATATAGTGACTGATCAGCTTTGCTTCTACCGCACTCATTCATAAATCTATTTGGAAGACAAGTCATGATTATTTTAACTGTTTGAATGTAAAAATAATGGTTATTAGGTAATCAAACATAAAGGTTGCAGGAAAATGACTTACATGGTCCACAATTATAGTATATAGTTTTTATGATGTATAACATGTTTCAAGAGGTATTTTCGTGTGACATGTTCTAATGCATTTAAGGATTTATTTGTTTGACCCTGTAAACTGATACAGGGGAAGTGATTTAGTTCCAACTTTCTTTTCGAAATAAATGAAGTAACCAGATATTTTTTAAAAAAATAATTGAATTGACCATTGTGTATCTAATATTGAATGTTTTGATTGTTCATATGGTAAAGTTCCTATGACTTCATTAATTATAGTTCAGATGCAATCAAGAAATTTGCAAAAGGGAATGGATTTTATTGCACAGGAATAATCATTCTTGCACCATTTTGAGGAATTTTTTCAGATAAGACCAGTAAATAGCTTCTTTAAACACACATTTGGTTCCTTCAGGAGAAAAATATACATGAAAAGGTCTTAACAGATTCAACTCATCCTAATATTAGCCTTTTTCTTATAGAAACTTCCAAGTTGCAAAATTTGTTGTTTGGCTATGAAGTGTCATTGTTTTTATTACTGCAATTTTGTAAAGCTGCCGCACTTTTAATTTGTATTTCCTACATAGGCTCTGTTAAGATAAACTTCTCTATAAACACTTGTTTGAAAAGAAAATAAGGAGATAAAATAAATTGAGCTTCGTCCATAAGTTAGAATTAATTTATCACCTAAGCTTATCCAAACAGAGTCTACTGTTCTATTTGTTACACCTATATTTTGCTGCAGAAGTTGGTTATCTCACATTTGATGGTTTTTGTTATCAATTGGCAGGAAGGAGTTATTACAGATCAAAACAAGAAAGATAAAACATTAACTGTTCACTTCCCTGGTATGTACATTATTTGATTAAACATTAATCTATAATATATAGTGTGCTTACAATTGTATAGAACCAGCCCCTTCGAAAAGCATTATCTAATTGGTTTACTACAGTTAGTGGAAAACCATGGCATAGAAATTTGACTTCTGGAACTTTCTTATTGAAATTTTCAAAACCATGGCATTGAACGAGAAATTAGGTTTGGGGAGAAATCGAACAAGACAGAGGATGATTTTGAAAGTGAAGTGAGGCTTGTGTGCAAAATGTTCCCTAATTTCTGAGTAAGAAGAACATTTAGGGGCAAGTGGTAACGAGAAAGAACAACTCACCAGTGACGATGACGTTGGGGTGATACTCCGGCGAAAGGTGGCGAGGGAGCTGAGGCTACGGTTCCATGGCGGCGGTGGGGGGGCGGGGGGGGGGGGGTTCTTTGAACCTTTAAAAGGTTCACTTTGCAACGGAAAGAAAGTGTTCAGTGCGAGGTTCGAAAGAGTTTCAAAAGGGTTCACTTTGTTGACAACTTAGAAGCTAGAGGTAAGCAACAGGACAGCAAGAGGTTCGAAAGGGTTTGAAGCGAGACTAGGGTGAAAGGGCAAAGAGGAGGAAGCGCGAAAGGGTTACAAGCGAGAGGGTTAGAGAGAGTTCAGCGCGAAAGGGGAAAGAGGAGGAAGCGCGAAAGGATTTATTAACCCAAACATATTAAGACGGTTTTTATATTAAACCCGTCGTAAATTTAATTGTAAAAGCACATTCTAAGGCGGTGTTAATAACCGTCTTAGATTTAATATCGTAAAATCCTATTATTGTTCAAATAATTACAAAAAAGCCACCGCACATCTTTTTAAGGCGGTTCCCCAATAACCGTCGTAGTGTCTGTGTCGTAAAATGCCATTTTTCTAGTAGTGGATGTAAGATCTATAACTCAACATTTTTTATTTTTACTATCTAAACATATTGAATAAGTCTCACTATTGCACATCTTTTTTTATCTTTAAAACTTCAACAAATCACCTCTCCAACCCGATGACATGAAAGAAATAAAAAGTCACTAAATAGTCCTCACATATAATCTCTTAGCCTTACATTAATTCATTACCCAATCATTTATTATCAAAAGCACACACATGTTAAAGCATCTATGCTTAAATATGCGCATGATGATTCACATGCTCTAGTTAAGCATTCTCTCTCTACTGCACGTCTCTTATTAGTATGAAAACATAATCAGATTGTTTAACACAAACATCACTGCAAAAAGTTTTCATAGAAAGTGTGTTGCTAATTAGCATTTCTCTTCTTTGTTTTTGTCTTTAAGAGTTTTGTGCAAAAAATTGTATATGTCAAATGTTTTAAGGGTTTGAATTGAAAAATCTAAAGGAGAGGGAAACAACAAAGATGTTGTTCAAGATACTACTGAAGAAGGATTAAGATTTTGAAAGAATTTGAGGATTTTGCTAGGTTGCATGCTTTTAAGTTCCAAAGGGTAAGGATCCTCTAGTGACAAAAGCAAACAAGGTGAAGATATAAATATTATATCTTGGTCGACTATTCTTCTTAGTGTTCATGCTAGTTTCTTGTTTTAATTAAAAATTTGTTTTTCATCCGCACTTATATCAAATTGTGTAATTGATACTTGGATTGGTATATAAGTCACAACATGTCAATCCAATGCTTATCTCCTAAGGCCATTGAACCCCACATTCAATAGTACAACAACATATATCAAATATGTGTTTATGTTGTTGAATGTGGTGTTCAATGGCACAAGGAAGCAAGCAAGCATGGGATTGCCACCTTGTGACTTATATACCAATCCAATGTATGAATTGCATAATTTGATATAAGTGTTAATTAAAACTGAATTTTTAACTTAAACAAGAAACTAGCACAAACTCTAAGAAGAATGATCGGCCAAGGAAGAATATATATACCTTCACATTGTTTATTTTTGTCACTAAAGGATCCTTCCCTTTGAAACTCAAAAACATGCAACCTAAAAAAATCTCCAATTTTTTTCAAAATCCTAATCCTTATTTAGTAGCATCTTGAACAACATCTTTGTTGTTTCTTCCTCATTTGGATTTTTCCGCACTCATAGAACCAACCTTAATTACCAATACCTTAAATTTGCTTTGGGTTTTGCAACATTTTGATAAATAAAAAATAAAAAGAATCAGACATAAGCGTAATGGGATAGGATTACCTATGTATATATGGATTTTGCTTATATTTGTTTCCATGGGTTAGGTTTGGTCTAGCCATGCTCTGTTCTGGTGTTGATTTCTTATGCAATAAACTATGGGCTTGTTGATGTCTTGTACCATTGATGCCAACCTGATTGGGATTAGTAGGATCCTTCAATAATTAGTTTAGCCTTACTAAAAAAGAATGCACAAAAAGATAGAAAAGGAACGCACAAAGATGATTTGTGTGTTTGTTTATAGAAATTAGAGGAAAGTGTTAGAGCAAGTGAAAACTATGACGAATATAAAAATGGGTATGGTACAACATATAGAGCATTACATTGTCACTTTCACTACTACGACTTGAGATGACCAATAAGTCAATAACATGTCACACTCACTCAAGGAAAACATAAATTTTCAAAAGAAAGAGATTGATGTGTGTGTTATGCATGAAAAAAGTAACAATGGGACTTAAAGCAATGAAAATAATCAATGAGTATTATCATAGAGAGAAATATCACGAATCACACCCAAATATTTATCAAGTTTGTGCAACATCTTTTCTATCATTTTTTGAATCAATTCATTATGAGAGGTAATCCATTGTTATAGTGTCAAAATATGATCTAACATATATTGGGAAAACAAACATTGGTAATCAAATGTTACTAGTAGAAAACAATTCAATCACAACATTGAATAATTTCAATCTCCCTCCCACATCCTTAGCAAATTTCCTTTGTAAATTAGTTGGCAAGCAAGTATACTAAGTATATTTTTGCTTTAACCGAGTAAAAATATCCTAATATGTTATGAAAATTTCCAACATTATTTAAGTTGAAGTCTACCAAGTTAGACAATCTAGAATCGAGTTCCTAGTGCAAGGGATCCTCAATTGTATGGTTGTCTTTTCAAAATTTTCCTTTGTTTTGGTGTTGCAATCCAATATGACACTCTATGATCCTATGTTT
Organism: Glycine soja; assembly: GCF_004193775.1. Lineage (NCBI taxonomy): Eukaryota > Viridiplantae > Streptophyta > Magnoliopsida > Fabales > Fabaceae > Glycine > Glycine soja. The sequence continues at coordinate 15,814,597 of NC_041018.1, read as the reverse complement.
TTTATATCCCTTCTTTGACCACTTCTAACCTATCCTTCATTATCAAATTTAAGATATGTACACAACAACACATATGCATTAAAGACTCATCCCTTAATAAAGTGTCAAACTTCAATTTGTCCTTAATTTTGTCAATCATAGCATCATTTGTGCTACAATTATCTAGGGTGATAGTGAAAAACTTTGTGTCATATTAAGTGAGGAGTGAGAATATAAATGAGCCTAACATAACAAGATGCATATAATCACATTTATTCATTCTATCATACAAAAAAGCCAAATAATATAAAACCTATTTAGGAAAATTATGCTACCTTGAAATGTAACTTTGTAAGGTCCAAGAGCCATCAATGTAATGAGTAGTCACAACCATATATCCCTCTTTTGATTGCTCGACGTCCACAAGTCTGAAGTAAGGGTCATTTCTTCCATCTAGACTATCCAATAACTTCAAAGTTGTTGATATCTCTTCCTTATAGATTCTAAATATTTATTTCTTAATTGTCGTTCTAGAAGAGACTTGAAAGGTTGGTTGGAGACAAACAATGAATTTCTTAGAACAAAGATGATCCATAATTGACAATAGATACTTACTCAAAATAATTGCATATGCAAGTTCCTTACTTGCATTTTCTGGATCATAAATTTCCATACTTAACTCTTGTTTACCTTTCATGACCTTCGGAATAAGAAATGCTTTACCATTTCTTTTCAATCAAAGCTCATAATGTAGACAACCTCTTTTATGCTTCCATAAGTGCTTGGTTCTAGTTTTGGATTTTCCAACCAAAAATTTCTTACAATATTTGCATTGAGCCTTGACATTTCAATTAAATTTAAGCTTGTGAAAATGTTGTCAAACTCACTTTTTAGTGTACTTTCTCTTGTTTGTGGTGTCTTCTGCATGTTATCAATGGTCTTATCCTGCAATATTAGTAGTTGTTCATTTGGTGTAGGAAGATCAGCAGGTGAAAGATCATGACTTCCTACTAGAGTTGGTTGATGTGTACTTTCCTGAGAAATATCAATAATTGTTATTGTTTTCCTATAAAACAAAAAAAATGTCATTTTAGATTCTGTAAGAAAAATGAGCCTTTTAAGTTTTAAACAAAGACAAATAATGCAAAAACTACAAAGAAAAATTAAAGTGACACATACAAAAAGCACAAAAGATCAACAAAAAACATATTGTGCAAAGCTATTCACCAAATTTGTATAAACAAATCAATTTAAGATCACAATATAGTCACATTTTAATTTGGGAAAAGATAAGAATTCAAAGAACTAGCAATAAAAAGTAACAATACCACACATATACTTCCTAATAAGTTGATTAACCAAATTGATTCAGACATAAAACAATACCATGCATTTTAAAAATAAACTTTTTTCAAAGGAGATGCATTTTACAAAGGAGTATTGTTGTAAAGCATTTCTCTCTCTCTCTCTCTCTCTCTCTCTATATATATATATATATATATATATATATATATATATATATATATATATATATATATATATATATATATATATATATATATATATATATAAGAATAAAACTCAATACAAAGAATCAGACATCAAAAACTAGAAATAAGGAAAAACATACACAATATGAAAAAAAGCAATTAATTGGAGAGTCATACGTAGATTAAAAAAACATAAACATGTTTGAACCAAATTTATACACAAAGAACTCCTTGAAACAAACTGGTCCATCTAAAATACAAATTATCCCCAATAGAAAAACCACTATATAGAAACAAACACTAAAGTCAACAATGACCTAGACATAATTAATTAATTACTAGTATACTAACTTTGAGTCCTAGACAAAGATGCATGGACTGGATCTTGGTGTAAGGATTATGAAACGAAATTGAATAAACCGAAAATGAAAGCTTTGTTAGTGGATAAAAAAATATTGAACACTTAAAGCTTTGAAGAAACAAAAATGAAAGCTCTAAGGAACCGAATGCATGCACAAATAAAAATTATAAAAACAAAAAAAAGAAGTAAGAAACAATGAACACTCACCTAGAATGGATGAACGCAAGAAGCTTTGATGAAGGAGGAAGAGGAGATCGACATTAAGAGACTAGGAGGTTAAGAGGAGACGTAATAGAGAGGAATGAAAAGTGATGAATGAGAAGAGATTGGAAACTGATAGGCTTAGGGTTTAATTTGTGAGAGAGAGACTCAGAAGAGGTATAATGAGAGATTGAGTGAATATGAAATAAAAAAGTTAGGGTTGCACTTCCTTTTATATATAGATAAGGTTAAATATGTAATATACTTACATTGCATTAGTAATTAAATAAAATTAGTATAAGAATAATACAATATGGTAACTAAATAATAATAATAATATATGATATATGATATAATATAAAAAAATAATAGTAATAATAATAAAAATATAATAAGCTAAATTATAATAGTCATGAAAACTAAATAAAACATAATATATAATATAATTATCGAAACATATGGGGTGAGAATGTTGAATTTTTATGTTATTTATTGGTATTTTTATATTTTTTATATGAAGTAACTCATATGGGTTTTCAAGTTAAGTTTATGGGAGTTTCACAAGTTTATGTAAACTCTCGAGTTTGTTAATCTTATTCATAAATATAATTTTTCAATTTATTAGGAGTGATCGACAATTAGGTTCGATTGAATTTGGGCCGAAAAACCTAATCTAAAAAGAAGAAAAAATCTTGGGGCGAATTTGGGCATAAGCCATTGTGGTACTTCGGTAGCCAGTTTACGAGAAGAAAGGGAATTTAATACATTTAGTTCAAAGTTACACCTATGGATACAAATCCTTCGAAACTCATTTCAACCTTCATAGAAAAGTCACTATTTTTTTAGTTTACTAATAGTCAGGTTTGGTTTTCAACAGTAAAAAAACTCTAAACCAAAATTGTTTGTGTTACTTTTTATAATTTATTTTTTAACCCGTTATCACTCATGTATCTTCCCAAACCCATCCAAGAATCATATATTTCCTTTGGTTTCTTCGAATTCCATTTAGATGGCAGGTATCTGTTCGGCCCTAGTAATTATCATAAATTAATTATTTTCAATAATATTTTTTTAAACTTCAAGAACGTGGATAGAGTCTAACGTGCATGACCTCCTTTAGTTTGTATGGTGTGCTACTTTTTAACAGCTCTTGGATGAAATAATAAGATATTAATGGTAGAGATACTGAAGATGCAACTAGTTTGAAAAGTATCAAATAATTTTTTTATTCTAAGCAATAATCCATGTGTAAACATGGTGTTGGAAAATTACACATGTTGTGAATTTTTGTATTTGTTCTCTCTCTCGTTACAGTGACATGTGTTGTTGGTGATGGTGGTGCTTTGCTCACCAAATTTTTTGTTCAACAAATCTTGTAGGTACTGAGGGTTTTTCGGCAAGAATCTTGTGCATGTCACCGTCGTCCATGGCAAGAAGGAATATCTTGTTGTGTTGGTTCTTGCTGACAGTAGAGACACCATCCTCGGAGGCGGTGACAGCTAGTTGTTGAGATTTGATTTTGGAGGTATTTGTTCATAGAACCCGAGCTTTAGATCATTGTAGTTGAATAAAAACTTTATTTTGAGATTGGAAAAGATTTCATAACTAATATTATCATTGCAATGCTCAGTTCTTGCACTTTTAATTCATCAATAGAATCCATTTCCCATTTTCTTTTTCCTTCACTGGAAAATTTGGAAACAACACTTTTCTTTTTTCTATTATTCTCTTTCAAGACAAAACAACAAGGAGCTTCACTGGCACACATGTCCAAATACATAATAGCGAAAATTCCCAACTTTTTTTTGCTAGACTATAAAATCAAAACGATGATTTTAGATGGGAAAAATCATTGGATATGTATCGTGTGGCTGGTTGGGCTTCTATTTAAGTAGGTGGAGATGCAAAGGAATGGGTCATCTGCTTGATGACTTAAGTGAAGGCTGAAGCCGCAACTAGTTTGTCATCTCTACGCCAGTGTTCTCTTGTTCTTCCAATTTTCTTTCTCTCTTGTCACAACATGTTGGTGTAATGACTAGTGAGTACTTGTAGGGTCCAACTAAGACGGTGTTCTCATATTCTCTCTCATAATTTTTTATTATTGTATCCAAGGGCTATTAAAAACTTATGCACCATGCAGTACCTGAGGAGGTCACACAGGCTAGACTTTGTCAAGGTAGAAAAAGTTCCCATATTTAAAAATCTATTTAAAGAAGTACCTCATATATTAGGTTACAACAAGCTTCAAAGTCAACTCGAAAAATATATTTCTTAAACTTCATGTATAAAATACAAAAATTATATGATTGAAAGGACCTTTACTATTATTATTATGTACTATTTCATTTCTCAACCATAACATAAGGTCCTCTCAAATATATGACACGACTATACCAAAAGAAAATGAAATATGTTGAACTATCATTCCATATTTAGAAGATTGATTTAGTTATTTTGTATGCAGAGACTAACATAACATTTCTATGAAGTTAATGAAATATTAGACATTCAAATTTTGTTCAAGATTGTAATTTTAATAGAAATGAAGATAAAGTCTACAATGCTTGTCCACTTTAGTATTATAGATCTATCCACATACATTCTATGAGTATTTATTCTTTCTTGCTTTCATTTAATTCCTTATACATCTGGTACAATTAGGTGAGATATACATTTATCGTGTTCTTCATTCAATACACTCTTAGTGAAAATCTTAAAAGCAATTTAAGATTTTATTTTTATCATTTTTCTAGCAAATACTTAGGTGAATGAAGTTTTGAGAGACTTATAAAAAAAATAGTTTTGTTAGAAGATTTAAAAAGTATGTAAATGAATATTCATATAATACAATGAAAAACTTGTACTGTAGTTAAAAATTGGATGCAACCCTTCTAATTTTGGGATGAATTAGAATATATTGAGTTTTTTGCTTATTTTTTACCTTCTTTTTATTTTTGTTTATATCACTTAACCTAAGGGATTGATTAATTTTGTTTCCTTTTCTTATTTTCACTTTTAATTCACAAAATGGTCAATGTTTTCAATCCATTTCTTGATTTTAAATATTTGCACATAAAACAAATAAGTTGTGAAATTGAAATGCAATATTTTTTAGGTTTTTTCTTGTTAAGTACTTGTGTTATTAAACCTAGATGGTCATTGATTTGGTCAAAGTGTTGAGTTATTGATTCAATTAATGAATTACCCATTGAACTGAATTACCCATTGTTCATCGTTGGATTGTGCTTAAATTTGCTAGGAAGGTTCAACAAACATGATTCTTGGTTTTCAACGGTTGGATCATCGTTTAGAGGTTGTATGGAAAAAACTTGTTCGCAATACAAACTTTGTTTTTAGGGTTGTACAGTTCAAAGTTAGTTAGTACTCATATAACTACTTAAAAAAGTCATGCATATCTTTTTATTAATATTGACTATATAAATATTATCTAAAGATCTATATTTATAGTTTTCATTTCACACAATAAGAAATATTCTCATTTGATATGTTTCCTATACAAATATATTAAAATGAAATTAAACACATATTTTACATGAGGGTAAAAAAAATTAGTTTTGAATGTGGAAAAGTCAAGAATGTATTTAAGAATTATATTCAACCAATAAGTTATTGTTTTGAGTGATACTAGACTTAATCCCTTTAAATGAGGTCTCGATGTTAAGCCCTATGAATGAAAAAAATATGATTGGGAAGGAAGACTCGACTAAAGATGGTTAGTCAAGTTCCCTGGCAAAGATTAGTCATCAACAAAGTTTATAGATACTCTACACTAATGTCACAATCACAAAAAAAAATTATGATTCAACACATATGAGAGATTTTAATTTATCTTAGAGTGTGTTTGGATAGGGTAATTTAATTAGGTAATATATTTTTTTATAGGGAATTAAATTCTTTTTTTATATTAAAAGTAACTGTTTGGATATTTTAGAAAAAGGAATTCAAAATTTTAGAATTTTAAAAGGGATTTTAGTTAGTTGAAAGAATAGAATTTCAAATTCTATCTTCAAGAGAGTGAATTTCAAATTCTCCAAAGCAAGTTTCTCCGGTGGCATCTTCACAGTGATGCTCATCTCCACCAAAGACCATCACTGCCTGATTTTCTCTGCCGACAACACGTGAAGGTTTCTGGCAGAGAAAGAAAATAAATTCTACCGCGCAAGAGGCAGCGCAAGCAACCGCGGGTTCCTGAAGAGGTTACTTTCAGGTGGAACAACGGTTTTTAGAGGGAAGCAACGAAAATGAAGACGAAACCAGACGAACACAACATCAAAACAACAACAACAATATATCCAAGATTAAAAAAAAAACAACGAACATAATAAATAAAAAAACTGAAAAAAAAGGGATCTAGGAACAGCAAGCAAGGGGACTCGAGTTTAAGCATGGAGATCGCCGATCTGTGTGATTTTTACGAGATCAGCGACCCTGGAGACAAGATCAATTGCTCCTTGTTGAAAAGGCACGAAGAGGAAGATTGGGCAAAGAAAAACAGTGGCCGCATAGGGGAGGGGGTCGTGGTGGTTGGGGGAGGAGGAGAAGAGGAAACATGAAGGGGGAGGGAAGGAGAAGACGAGAAAGGAGAAATGTGAAGGGGGAGAGGGGAAAAGAGAAAAAAGAAAAGTGAAGGAAGGAGGAGAAGAGTTTTGTGTGTGGTCTCATCAGGCAAGGAGAAAAGTGAAGGTATCATTGCTTGTCAATATTCATAATTGATGGTGTTTTAAATTGGAATCCAAACATAATTTTAAAAATAAAAAAATTTAATTGAAGTATTTGAAATTCTCAAAATTTAGAATTTTAAATTAGTTCATCCAAATACACTCTTAAGAAAATGTGACTCGAACAATCATATAAGGAAAATTAGGAGTGTAATTGAGTCCAACTACTCGTGAATTACTTGAGTTTGACTCGTTAAATGATCAATTAAGTCCATCTGTTTAATTGAATAAACACATTCAAGCTTAAGATTTGACTCGATTATTTAAATGAGTCAAGTCTAAACTTTACAAGTTTGACATTAATAGCTTATGAATAGCTCAATTATATTTACAAAAAAAATTAAAATTATATAAATTCTACACTATAGAGAGAGGAGAGAGAGAGAGAGAAACCTAAAATAAAACTACATAAATTTTAGAATATCATACCACATGTTTAACACATTTTTATTTTTAGATTATTATATATTATTAAAATATATTTTTTTGACACAATTATTATTAAAATATTTATTAAATACTAAATTGATAAAGTTAAAAAAAAATTTAAGAAGTCGTTTTGCAAATTAAAAAATAAATAAATTTTAAATGAGTTAAATAAGTCAAACTTGAGTCATTTATTTTTTTCATAAGTCAACTTAAATTTTAAATATTTTTAACTTGACCCGACTTACTTATACCCCAATATCATATGTAATGCATGTGTATATTTAATGGATACTCTAACATATTATATATAGAATAGAATTAGAACTTCTCTTATTTTTTAAATTTTCAATCTACTCATTATATACAAGTTAAATAATAAACCTCTTTACCACGCTTAATTCAATTTGCAAAAACAAAAAATTGTAAAAATAAAAATATAAAGGTTTTAGGAAAAAATATCAAGAAGACAAAGTAAATTAATTTTTAAAAAAATAGAAGAATTTCATGAACTCAAAAAAGAACATACTTAAAGAACCAAAATTACACAATTAAAACTAAAAAACTAAAACCATGCTTGGATAAACTTTCCAATAAACATTTATAAAAATAAAAAACTAAAATAGAATAATTTTTTCTCTTAAGTTAAAATTAACACACGAAAATTCTCAAATTTTTGGTGAATACAAAAATTCTCATTCAATTTCTCTAAAAGTTGATTTTAACTTTATATATAGACTAATATATAGCCTATTTTTAACTTATGAAAACAATGTTTTTTTTTTACTTTTTCTTTTTTTATAATTTCTTAATGAAAAATTAATTCAATTAAACCATATTATGTGATTATACACAATACTGTCAGCTGTCAATTTAAAATTATTAGCTCAATTTAGATAGTGTCTAACCAAGAATAATCCAATTCCTCAGTTTGAAGGGAAGTTTGAAATGAAAAGCAGGGAGAAGAATCCACCTTTTTCCTTATTAAGCAGGAAATGATCATTTTCCCATCCCTCCCCTACTCTAAACAAATACAAAAGGTAGGCTGTAACGGCCATACAACTCTTTGTCTGAAATGAATCCATCTAGGCACCAGTAGAAACATTTACTACCGTATCCGAACATGCAACTGAGGGCTTTTCACCAGAGACATGTGAACGATGCAAAATCGGAAGATATTAGGATTTTCCTCCGCATCCAAAAATTATAATTCTTAGGTCAATCAAGCAAGCAGTAATCGATGCATACCACTGAAGGACATTTGAACTGTAAGAAGCAAATGTTTTATCATTTATGCAGGCTATGGCACAAGAGTAAAGGTGCAAGTGACACAGAGGTAGCAACAAATCCAGAATGATATGCTCCATAGAAGGTAGCAATGTAATTCATTATAGACTTATAGTAATGATCCATTCATATAAAAATGTAGCAGCAAACATCAGAAACATGTCACCAAGTATTCATTGGTTGACTTTCATATTTTTTATATATTAACACTTCTTCCAGATCTGGGAGTAATCATAAATAGCTAACACAATCATGTCTAAATGTTATGGCAGCCATTAATCACAATGATAAAACAGTTTTAACACGGAGCAAATGAAGAAACATCTGCCATACTAAAAATAGTTTATAGATTTAGCTGATGTAACCCTAGAGAAGAGGTGGGTATTGCTTTGCCTGCTGCCGGACCCTTCTCTTGTACTCTGCTGCATCCTGCAAAAAGGTATTACAATGTTAAACAAACATTCAACGGTAAGAAATTAAAATCTCTACTTCACGTATATCAATAGGAAAAGAAGAGACAATTATCAGATAACAATTTCTCAGCACCTATTCATAATACACTTATGTTCAAAGACCCAACATTCAAGCATGTGAGCAGTCATAATAACAATCCTCAGGAAAATGGACAGATGTGTGGAAGACTCAGAAAAGTATATTACTGCCTTACATTACTTTGCCTTGGTTAGTTGGTTTATATTAAAATCAGACATTCTTTACCCTTCAAGCATGAATAATAATTTAATATAATTATTATGAATGAAAATGTTGGGATAAGTACCTGGATGAATAGATGATAGCCTTCTGTCTGGGCAGGATCAGCAGGATTTGGCTGATCAAGTAAGTCTTGGATGCCCACAAGAATTTGCTTAACTGTTATGGCTGGTCTCCACCCCTGTATAAAACAATAAACCTATAAATCTTAACTGTTTGCTTAGCATGTAATATCACAAAAAATAAATTGGTTTCAAGCAGTCATGCAATTATCAAGAGAGATGTACTTACACTATCCTCATTAAGTATAGACAAGCAAACAGTCCCAGAAGGATAAACATTAGGGTGGAAGAAACCTTGTGGGAATTTACACTTTGGAGGCTTGCTTGGGTAGTCTTCACTAAAGTGCAGCGTAAGCGGGAAGTAGCCACCCTCCCAATCAGTCTGCAGCAAATGACACGTAAAATTAATATGAAGTAAATAACAGACTCATTATTCAACAAGCTGCTTAATTCATTTGCAAATTCAATCCAAGGCATGAAAACAGAGAATGAGATATGATTCATTTCCAATAAGCTTTCAAGCATAAAATATTTTAGTAATTTCTACTGCCATACATATGTCAAATGCAGATGAAAAAAAAATCATCATGAAGCACTTTTGATAAATCTTTTTCAGTTCCAAACCAATTATCCTGGTGTGAATGTCTCACCCATACTGGAAATTTCATTTGCAAAAACTGTCGATTATGTGAATCCGCTGCATAAATATAAATGTCATTTGGGTTCTTATATGGTGAATTAGTTACCACTCTACTCTATTGTTTGAGTTTCACAGGAACTCAAATGTAAAATTAAAGAGTACTTGACTCAATATTGCACTAGCATGTGTTTGCATTTTGCTTTAGTAAATTGTGACTTTATTTGATTTTATACTTTCATTGGTAAAAGTACTTTAGGAAAGTTTGCATTTCTCTGACATGATTTATAATTAGCTCAGGTCTATCTTAGGCATCAATAGTTTGCATTTTCAACTCTCAATCCATCATAAATTAAGATAGTCTCTATTCCCAATCCTTGTAGGATAAACTATTGGGGGTCTGTCTAAACAGGTTTAATGAATGATTTAAGAGATGATAAAGTTTATGAATTATAGAATCATAGTTCTCTCTTCTTGATTGTTTGATGCAATCAAACAGTAGGTGTGATGCATAGGTTAACTTCTCAAAAGTCAAATCAATTTTGTTGCTATAGTCAGGCACCATCAATAATTAACCCATTGAATCCCTAGTTGATTCTTTGGTCCAACTTGTCCCAAGACCCAACCATCACAATCCAAAATCTCTAACTCTTAGTGAACCAATTAAAACTCTAACCCTTTAGAGAACCAAATACCCCTTCGGCAAGAAACATACCTCTGGTGCCTGTGCCTTAGGCACTAAATTCTAAAAGATTCAAGAGAAAAAAATCCAACCATCAGACCCCAAACACAATCAAACTAGTTCAGTTACCCGAACCTCAAATGCAACTCTTCACAAAAGCAAACATCACACATGAGGGTTCATTTATAGTGTGTTTGGATTAGCTTCATTGTAAAAAATTAATCAATTAATTTTTCATGGTGAAGGTAAAGCGACAAAGAGTTTCTCCTACTTTTTCATTTTATCACCATGATTTTGTGGGATAGAATTGATTTTTGTGTATTATCCAAACGTACTCTTAGTTTATCAAATGTATTTAACACATTCCCAAAACTAATCTTATACGATCAACAACTAAAAATACGTTTCAGAAACTACTTTCTGAAAAAGATTATACTTTTAGAGAGAAAAAATTGAAAAAAAAAAAAGAAGCAAAAGGGATGTATAAGTAAAAAGGGATTGCGTTTGGCAATTCCCGATGAGCTAACTTTTGAGATTGAAATAGCCCCATCCCAAATTCATGAGTATGTATAAGAACGAGGGTGTTGTGAGACGAGTTTCACTGATTCAGAGCGCCTATAGACATAAACATTATAATTATTATCATAATTATAATTATAATCTCATTTAAAAGTATACACTTTTCATCCATGGAAGCAGACACGCGTAACCAAACTTCGTTAAAGCATAGGATCGAATACAAACACGAAAACTGGGGAATTCGATTCACAACAATCGCCAAACGCTAAACGAATAAAACAAAAAACGCAATAAAAAAAAAAAAAAAAACTTACCCCAGTCTTCCCGGGAATAGTGCAATGCCACACCATCAAGTTCACGGTTCCATCGGGCAGCGTCTCCGGCTTCGCAACAAAACCCTAAATCACAACAGAAAAAAAAAAAAAAGTAAACACCAAAACGACACCGTTTAGAAATGAACGACGAATCGAGAAGAAGAAGAGTTGTACGGACATGGGGATGGTTCTTCCGCCACGACTTGCGCTCCTCGGTGAGGCGTCCACGGGCGATACCACCAGACATCACGCAGCAACACTTTCACTCGCTCTGAGTTAACTCAGTGCTTCCGTCCGAGTTCGATAAGCGCTTCTTCTCTTTCTTTCTCTTCGCACTGCTGCCTTGTTGTGGTTGTGAGTGCGCGAGCGAGCAAAGCAAACGCAGCCTTTGTATTGCCGCGGCTTCCAGCGAAACGTACGGTCCTGATTCCATCTTAGATTCTCGGGTACTGCCACGACGTTGTCGTTTTTATGTTTTCTTTTTTCTTCTCTTTGTTTTTTTAATAATTGTCACTTTGAACGAAAAGTCAATGGGTTATTGAATTTATACATTTTCATTCTTTTAAATATATTTTTCTCTTGGTTAAAAATTATGTGTGAATTTATTAAATAATAAATAGAATTCACACAGTTTTATATTAATTTTTAATAAAGTTTAAATGTTTAATTAATTAATAATGAAAAGTGGGTAAGAAAGAAGATGTTAGAAAACCTGAGAAACTCTCCGCGTGCTCCTATTGAACAATTGTACATGTATATTTTTATATATTTTTTGTAACATCGCGTGAGAATCACGCTGCCGTAACCCTTACGCCTTGACGTGACCCACGCTACCCCATTGGCCAATTCTTTTACCCAAAATTGACTATCCTAATTTTGATGCTATCGTAGCTTTTTCTTCTTCTTTTTAATCGGATCAGCAATACTACTCTTTTTTTATATAAAAAAAACATGATCAAATAACGTATTTGATCTTTTTTCATTTTTTTTATATTTTATCTTTTAAAAAATTTATTGTAATTTTTTATCTTTTTAAATTGATTCAATATGTTTTTTTAGTTTGAAATTAATGTCGCTAACGATATTCAAATATTGACAGCTAAAAGTCATCACAAAATAAAAAATAAGAAAAAAAAAATTTTAAAATGTTCTAAAATAAATGTCATTGTCACATCAATTGTATCGCCAAACATTATTAAAATTTAATTGATGGTGGAATCAAATCCCTTCTTGTCAACTCCCTCTCCTTTTAGCATCAAATCCCTCATCAACAACTCCTCTTCCAATCCATGGAACCCTAGATTATAGTGTTATCTATGTGTCCTTCTTCCCACAAAACTCTTTACTTTTTAAATTGATTCAATATAATTTTTTTGTTAGTTTGAAATTAATGACGTTAATGATATTCAAATACTGAAAGCTAAAAGTCACCACAAAATGAAAAATAAGAAGAAAAAAATCCTAAGTTGTTCTAAAATAAATGTCATTGCCACATCAATTGAATCCCCAAACATTATCAAAATTTAATCGATGGTGAATCAAATCCCTCTCCTTTTAGCATCAAATCCCTCATCATCAACTCCTCTTCCAATCCATCGAACCCTAGATTGGGAAAACATGACCAAACCCTACATTACAATGTTGTTTATGTGTCCTTCTTCCCGCGAAACTCGTCGCCACCTTGTTCTCCTCCACCTACGACAGTTGCAGTAGCAAGCACACCATGTTCTCCTTCATTGTCGCTATTTCGTTGTTCAGCGCACGAACCATCCTCACCCAAGACCTTACTAAAAATCTCATTCACGTCATCACCAATGTCGACAAGCTCCGCAATGAGATGCTCGACCTCCGCCATTGTCGACTCTAATCTCAGTCACTTTTAGCACCTACCAGATTGCCAACGAGTCCTACCTCAACCTCTCCCTTTTAGGAACCATCATAAATTGAGATGGATTTGTGATTTAGGGTTGTGATTTTGATTTTTTATTTGGTTTGTGATTTAGGGGTTCTTGATTTGTGATTTGGGGTTGTGATATGTTATTTGGAGTTCTTTATTTGTGGTTTTAATTTGTGATTTTGGGTTCCTCATTTCCTTCAACTTGTAGGTTTGGTATTGGAACAGTGTGGTGGTGGTTTCGCTTAGTTGCAACATTGTTCTAGGTTCTGGATGTTTTTGATTTTGGGTGTGGTTAAAACATGTTCTTGTATTTTTCTTTTTACTTTTTAAATATTATAGTGACCATTAAAAAGTGTTCCTTTGTGTTAATTACAAAATGCATCATATGTTTAGAGGAAAACAATGAGTTTTGTGGCAGTTTTTAGTCGCCAATATCTTTATATTATTAAAAGTGTTAAATCTACCCTGACGGAAGGACTATTTTGAACCTTTTAATTAAGATGTAGGGCCAAAATGAACTTTTTAAAAGATAAATTACCAAACTAGACAAAAAAAATAAGGTAAGGGACCAAATATGTCATTCGGCCAAAGAAATAGTATTTTAAAATTCATTTCATATTTGACTTAGGTCTTTGATTCCTCTCAATATATGAGGTGTGGGTGGGTTGATTTTGACCCATGAATTTGATCAGTTCAACTCAACCTAACTATATTTCAATGAATTGGATTAGGTTTTTGAGTTAGGTAAGATTTAAGTTAGTTGACTCAATTATAATTAGGTCATGTCATGGGTTCATGAGTTTTTAACCCAATGAATCCAACCTAACTCGACATCTATGAACATTATAATTTTATTACAATATCACACATTTAAAAATGGTTTAAAATATTTACATATCATATTCTATTGTATCCTTAGAAACCTCTTTCTATACGAGACCAATGTATCCCAAACTAGTTAGGATGACACCTCTTTAAATTGTCAGTGGTACTTAGTAGACCACTCGTTCATCCTCTGAAAGCGAAGATGATATGAAGAAGAAGAAGATGACAATGTGCAATGATCCATTTGAGAAGATCTCCATTGTTACATCCTCAAGAAACAAAATGGATCCATCTCAAGAGAACTCATCTTCTTAGGTTTAGTGGTCTAAAAATGTTAACATCCGTACGCCTATTACAAGATTTCTATGCAATAATCCTGTTGATCTAAATCCCTCACAGATTGAGTTGGATATGATAGCTAGAATTCTGAACAGATGTACATTTTTTAATGAAGCTACATCTTATCCACCAATTCTTCATATCAGTAGAGCTATTGACATGAAGATGGTTCGTAACAGAACCTACTCAAGGTTACCCATCTGTGATGAAGGCAAGAAGAAAGGCTTCAAGATATATTTCAACATTGAAATGCCTAACAGAGAACAAAAAGTTGATATTGTCAGTTATCCACGTGACTAGAAGACCCTGTTTAGAGGTAACAAGCTTGTCTGCAAGCTCGATAGCTTCGATGCTCGAACTTCATGGAATCAAATTGTTTGGTTTGATACTCCAAAAGCATCCACTCCTAGCTCTAATGTTAAGGACCTATCTGATCACAAGGATTCTATCCAAGTGTTATGTCCAACAAAGGTCTATAATTTTGATGACGCGTGTGCATGCTTTGTGAAGAACCATCATGATGGCTTCATTACAAGATTGAAAATTCTACCAATCATCTTCAACAAAATTGTGTTTAATATGAACCAGATGGGTGAAAGGGTTTTTAAAGACCATGTGATGCTTATACATAAAGAGTTGAAGCCTCGAAGAAAAAAGTGGAAGCACTCTATAAAGTTGAAAAAGTTGCTAAGAAAACCAAGATTGTTGCCAATATGAAAGTTGAGGAAAAGAAGAAGCAACAAGCTGAAGTTGCTGCTAAGATCACATAGATACTTGTTGATTTTGACATCTCTAGTGACTTGCATGAAGCAGCTGAACTAGACGTGTCCAACACTGAAAAGGCTACCAAGCAACCTATGTCTACGTCCGTTCAAGATCAATAACATCTAGTGTCCAATGCGTTGTTATGAACTAGCATCCACTCTTTGTGAAAATTAGTGTTTATACATTGTGTCTTTTTCATACGTGCCCATTTGACTTATTCACTAACACAAACTGTCTTTATATTAAGTATAAGTGACATTCAACATTGTATTTAAATTCATGTTAGTACAAAGGGAAGTGCACGAACTCAACTTTTGCATATTCAATTTTGTCTTTCTTATTTTGAATTTCAAGAAAGGACAAAATAGAAAGGAATAAAAGGATCCATAGGAATATTCTTCAAGGGTCGTTTTCCCTCAAGGGGAAGAAACATATATTGTTGTCTGTACTTTATTCCTTCTCTCTCCAACTAAAGCGTGACACGTTGCATCGCCTCCAGTTGTGAAACAACAGTAATATCAAGGCGAGCGCAAATCCCATAATGGATATCTTTACTGAAGTCTATAAAAGGCGACTACCAGCTCTGCTACAAACTAATGAAAATATTAAGAGAAAACGAGAACGAGCAATTTGAAGTGTGAATTTGTCAAGTCATTGGATGATACAAACAATGTGAATCCTTTTCCTAGCAAAGTTACTCAATGTATTATAGCTTAAGTATTTATCCACTCTTTGAGTGTTTTGAATCATTGTATTCATTCAAATATATTTGTTTATGAAAGTTGAAAGTGACTTAGAATTAAATAATACTTAGGTGTCTCAGATTCAATAGAAGTCTAAGGGTTTGACAAAAGTGACCTAGGGAATATTGTTGTAGCCAGGAGTGGCAGAATAAAATACTTATATGTAATCAAGCTTTGATTAGTGGAACCTTTGTGAAAACTTAGTTTTATCCAACATTGGATGATAGTCATTTGTTTTTACAAAAACTATTTTCCACTCACTGGAGGATACAATCAATATCTCTATTTTACATACCTGTTTGTGAAAATCATTTCTTTGCAAAAAAGATATCATATTTATCTAACACATTATTCAACCCCATTCTAGTCTGATATTTGATATTTCATATTTTCCTCCCATACAACCAAACAAAACATAAGTGCCTCGAAGAGTGATGGTAGTGAAAGATTAAATCCAAAGTCATCTTCATTTGATTTCCTTTTTCTTATATATAGAAGGTTTGATAATCATCTTAATTTTGCTTTATTTTAATGGATGCAATGTGTCAGACCCTAATTTCATCTAGGTATAATGCTTTTACCATCCGGGTATAATGTTTTTATCATTGCCAATTGAATTATGATGTTTGGCACTGGTTACAGCACAAGGCCAAGGGGTCGCTCAGGGTTTTGATGGTTGTTTGTTAGATCTAGAAACAATGCTACAAGGAAGGGTAAAATGGTATTTTCATAAAATTTTCTTACCCTAAATTCACCCAGGCTAGCATCTAGCTCGCCTGGGCTAAGAGAAAGCTTCAGCTCTAAGCAAGCCACTCGCCTGGGTGAGCTGATACCTTCAGCCCTAAGTAAGCAGCTCGCCTGGGCAAGTTCCCCTGCACCAAATGGCTTTTTCTATAAATAGCCATGTAGGGGAAGAGGAAAAAAGGTTCAAAGAGTAAGAAACAGTGGGAAAACATAAAAGAAGAAGGAGAAGAGGAAGAGTGAAGCCGAGGCGCAACATAATTACGATCGTGGATCACTTCCTTCACCATTTCTTTTGTTAGTCTTGTGCTCTGTGCATTGATCAATTAGTTTTTCTTAAAGATTGGATGAAATCTCTCTACCCTTATGGGTCCATTTTGATATTATGTATGTATTAATCTTTTCTACTTATTATTGGTAATTTCATTCTACTCGTAATGCTTGATCCTAGTTGATCACTAGTGTCATGAAATTGGATTTAAGTGAGACTGAAGGGTAATCTTAGAATCTGAATCGAATGAATTTACTCTTTACATTACTTTGCTGGGAATAGAGCATAACATTTTGATTACAAAAAGCACGAGAATAAAATTGTAATGATGGGGTATTTACTGCATATGCGAAGGATCAATATTCAATAAGTATTCTTAGGTTCCAAGTGTGAGGAATCGACTTGGGATAACTACGTGTGCATCAATAATGTTAGAAAATGATTTCTATATGGTGTGAATGATGAAATCCAATCCTATATTTCTTGAATTAATTTAAATTCATTTTCGTAATTTACATATTTTCGACGCACTAAATTTTCGTTATTTTTGTATTTTCTGTTATTTTCGTATTTCCGTTGTTCCCACAATTTCATTATGTTTACTTCCTTTTGCTTTAAGTTGTCATGCTGAGTCTCAAACTTGCCTGGTAATTCTCTTAGAGCACTTTGTTGTTGTAACTCCCGACGCTGGGTCTTGGACTTGCCTCACACGCTCAGAGATATTCATCATATTCATAATAGGTGGATACAAAGGATATCTGACTCATGAACAAAATCAAATAAAAAAGAAATCAACTCATAACCAAAATTATTTTCGTCAAATATCACTTGAGATCGTTTTCAAGGTCCAACGCCTTAACAACTTTTCTTTTTGTAATTAAGACAAATCTCTCAAAAAAGATAAAATCATTTCAACACACAAACATTTTGTTTAAAGAATTACTTAGGTCTGATTTCCTCATTACACTTGGGGATACGTAGGAGCAAGGGAAACACCCTTGTTGATTTGATAAAAAATAATAATGAAAAAATATATATAATAAAAGAAAAGAAATTCAACGCTCTTGGGAAAATAAATAATTCTGAAGTCACGTTATTTTTGTTGCACTCTCGATTAAAGGTTGTCGTTCTTTGTGAGTGAGCCATAAGGAGTGGAGGTCTAACTAGTGTCACGTTATTTTTGTTGGACTCGCCTGACTATCATGAACCCTTATCTAGAGTTTCCCTCTCAAGTAACGCATCACCACTGGTAGATCGTCTATTGTCGCGTATGTTGTTACAAAAGGGGTTGCTAGCTCTAGAGGCCAGTGAGACTTGTTTAAAGCTACCCATGGAAAATGTCTTTGATAGTGGACCCTTAGATCTATGTTGTTAGGCTGCCAAGTTAGGGACACAGGGCTTTCTTGTTCTTTTGTCTTAAATTTTTCTTGCTCATACGCATTAGGTTTCTTTCTTTACATACAGTGCATGCCATATAAGTTAAGATTTTGCATATCATAGTTAGTCATTCTCGTCATACTCATTGCATATCTTATAGCATTATGTTAGTATGATTCAACGCATTTTGTGCATCTTCCTCACACATATTTCTCACGCCTTGTATGTCTATGCATTCTCATGATCATGCAACATTTATCCATGTGACGGAGACATGGGCATCTTTTTGCATGATGGTGCACATCAGGTTAGCGAATGTTAGCTCATCACCTCTTAAAAAAAAGAAGGGGAAAAGCCTTTTATGGATATTAAAAATGATGTGCACAATCAAGCGAGGAATCTTTGTTCCCATCATTCTTCGTGTTCATTAATCATAGCTCTGGCTCATTCATTGCATTCTTTCCTTAAAATCAGAAAAGTAACCATTGTAAAAAAAAAAGAAAGACTACGCTTTACGTCACCCTTGCAGGACGTGTGCCAAGACCAAGATAATGAGTGAAATAGAGGAGGTGCAGGAAATAATGAAGGCCAATATGGAGGTCATGAAGGAGCAAATGACGACAATGATGGAGACGATGATGGATATGAGGAAGATAAGGGATGTTACCATTGCTGCAACTGTTGCTGCCAGTACCGCTACTAAGAGGGACCAAACTCACCCGCCCATTTTTAATCAAGAAAATCACCTAGTGACAGAATTGGAAGGTCAAGGAGGTGCGACAGGGGTAGCTACATATGGGCCTCAGTACACCCAGAGCCATAACAAATATACTTTTTCCACCATATGGTTGGCCTCCTAACTATACACCACCCATGGTTGTATAGGTGCCTGCTGAGAATATTACTAATCATATCCCTGTTTGTACTGAGAATCATCAAACTCAACCCGATCAGACTCAAGCCTATAACTCTAATGCTAGAGAGGAGGCACGAGAAGCTCCCATAGACCATACTGTAATTGGTTTCAAGCCCCATCCAGGATATATTGTTGAAAGGCATGTTGTTTCTAGTGTCCTTGTGTTGAACGCTCCTGGAGCCTCTCAATATCACTCGTTATCACAAATCTCACATTTCGTGAGGGGAGAAGGGCCTCCCGTAGTACTTGAGAAGGAAAAGATTGAGCATATGGAGAAGAGGTTACGCGCCATCGAAGGAGAGGGAAGTTCTGGTTTTGCCAACATGTCAGAGCTATGTTTGGTACCCGATGTGACTATTCCCCCGAAGTTCAAGATGCCCGATTTTGATACATATAAAAGGACCGCTTGCCCTAAGAATCGCCTAAGGATGTATTGCAGAAGGATGGGGTCTTATGCGAATGACGAGAAGTTGCTGATGCATTTTTTTCAGGAAAGCTTAGTTGGGGCGGCTATTATCTGGTATACTAACCTGGAACCCTCTTGGATCCGCACTTGGAGGGATCTGATGGATACTTTCATTAGGAAATACCGATACAACTCTAACATAATGCTAGATAGAATGCAGCTGCAAAACCTGTCCAAGAGAGACAATGAGTCTTTCAAAGAATAGCTTAAAGGTGGAGAGATTTGGTAACTCAAGTAGTGCCCCTGATGATGGAGAGAGAGATGATACCAATGATAATGGATACACTGCCGGTGTTCTACTATGAGAAAATGGTAGGTTACATGCCTTCAAGTTTTGCAGATCTAGTGTTTGTTGGCAAGAGAATTGAAGCAGGTTTGAGGAAAGGGAAATTTAATTGTGTTGCTTCTGCGAATCCTGGTAATTGGGGACTTGAGAGGAGTGGCGAGAGGAAAAAAGAGGGAGAACCTTATGTTATGGTTGTAGTTCCCACGTGGCCAAACTTTCAACTATCCCCTTATAATCCCATGTACCAATATCCTCCCCAACAATATCACTACTCAGCCAATGTCAATCCTACCCATTACCTACCACCCTACCAACCAAGAACACCCGGTCAGCCACAAAGGCCACCCCTAAATCGGCCACAACATCCACCCGCAACACATCCAAGACCAAACACCACCTTTAATACCAACCAAAACATCAATCAGGGAAGGAATTTCCCAGAAAAGAAGCCTGTAGAATTCACCCCAATCCTGATGCCATATGCTGACTTACTCCTTTATCTACTCAATAATGCAATGATAGCCATAAGCCCGACAAAGATTCCTCAACCTCCATTTCCTCAACGATATAACTCGAATGTGACATGTGCTTATCATTGGAGAGTTCCAGGGCATTCCATTGAGCATTGTATGACCTTGAAACATAAGGTGCAAAGTCTGATTGATGCAAGCTGGCTGAGATTTAAGGAGGACAATCACTTGTGAATTCTGACGTCGTTAAGAGATACTATGCATGATGATTGGGGCAATTTGAAGGTTTATTGTTGGAGCATCCCCAAGGACTCATTAGGGTTTTCATGTTTATGCTATCATTGTAAACAACAATCGCAACGTTGATAATATGGATGAATTGATACATTGTATCTCTTGCTCTCATGTGTATCTTTTACACTTTTATTTTAATTTTTTGCTAGAATATGAATGTATGCTTTCACTTTGCTTGCTCACATGACTTGCACTCTAGAGCCAATTTCCAAGTCTGCCCGATCAAAAATCGCACATTCAACACGTTTGGTGGGGGTGCCATAAGCGTTGAGTAAAATTGAACAAAACACTCGATTGATTATTTTGCTAAATGAATGTTAAGTACAAACATGCCTGGGACCTCATCTTATTATCTTCAAAAGTTTTTCAAAAATTGAGAGTCATTTGGGTTTTAATCGATCGATTAAAAATCTTTTAAACTTTTTGTTGGATCGAGTGGCCTCAGAATAATTAAGAAGGGGGGGTTGAATTAATTATTCCTAAACCTTTACCAATTAAAATTACTCTTTTAAGGCTTTTACTTTTGTTGTTAAGAGAATATGGAGTAGAAGAGAAACTTAACAAAAAGTAAAAGCGAAAATTAAATGCACAGTGGAAAGTAAAAGAGTAGGGAAGAAGGAAACAAACACACAAGAGTTTTTATACAGGTTCGGCAATAACCCGTGCCTACCTCCAGTCCCCAAGCGACCTGCGGTCCTTGGGATTTCTTTCAACCTTGTAAAAATCCTTTTACAAGCAAAGATCCACAAGGGATGTACCCTCCCTTGTAAAAAGAATTCTCAGGCGGTTAAACCTTTGAACGCTTTTGTATTAGGGAATGGGAAGAATCAAAAGAATTCTCAGACTGTGTTGTTTTGAATTCTTTGACAAGGTAGAAGGGAGACACAAGAGAATTCAGGCGGTTAGTCCTTTGTTCTTTTGGAAAAGGGAGAAGAGAGACACAAAAAGAATTCAGGCGGTTAGTCCTTGGCGAATTCTTTTTGGCAAAGGGAGAAGAGAATGAAAAGATGAATAGCACAAGTTTTCAAGGTTTGGAAAACTAGAAAACTTCAGAAAACTTTTGGTACAAAGAAGAAGAAGAAGTTCAAAGAGATTCAAGGCTTGTAAAGGATTGTAATGAAATGATTGGAAAAGTATTTAAGATTGTTGTTAGAAAGATTGATATTAAAATGCAAAACAAAGCCTTGCTTTTATAGACTCTTCATGTCTGGTCAAGAAGGCCATTCAGAAGAGTTATAACTTTTAGAAAAACTTAAAACCCTTTTGAAAAAGTCAAAACCTTTTTGAAGAGTTACATCTTTAGATTTTTCAGAAACAAACACTAGTAATCGATTACCAAATAAGTGTAATCGATTACACAAAGCTTTTGAGTGAAATCATGTGACTCTTCACTTTTAAATTTGAATTTCAATGTTCAAGGACACTGGTAATCGATTACCAAAACATTGTAATCGATTACAGCCTTTTGAAAATATTTGGAACGTTGTAAATTCAGTTTGAAAACTTTTTCAAACTCATTTTACTACTGGTAATCGATTACCAGAGAGTAAAAACTCTTTGGTAAAGGTTTTGTCAAAACTCATGTGCTATTCAAAGTTTTGAAAAAACTTTTTAATACTTATCTTGATTGAGTCTTTTCTTCATTCTTGAATCTTGATCTTGATTCTTGAGATCTTGAGTCTTGATTCTTGATTCTTGAGATCTTGAGTCTTGATTCTTGATTCTTGAATCTTGATCTTGATTCTTGAGATCTTGAGTCTTGATTCTTGATTCTTGAATCTTGATCTTGATTCTTGAGATCTTGAATCTTTGTTTGTAGGCTTTCTTCTTGAGTCTTGAATTCTTCTTGATTCTTGAACTTGAATCTTGAATCTTGATTCTTGAGATGGATGTTCTTTGATTCACTTGAGCTTTTTGTTCATCACTTTTGTCATCATCTTTTGTTGTCATCATTGTTATCATCAAAACACCTTTGAATCATTGTTGATTCATCATGAAGCTTTGCTTCCACACTTTTATCGTCCTTGGAAATTCTCTTTCGAGAAACCACATAGT
Source organism: Glycine soja (assembly GCF_004193775.1). Classification (NCBI taxonomy): domain Eukaryota; kingdom Viridiplantae; phylum Streptophyta; class Magnoliopsida; order Fabales; family Fabaceae; genus Glycine; species Glycine soja. The sequence continues at coordinate 15,791,744 of NC_041018.1, read as the reverse complement.
TTTCTTTTTTTCGTTCTATTCTTTTGTTTCTTCTTGGTACAAAGCGTGACAGGTGACAATAATAGATACTTCTAAACGCTATACTGGGGCAATGATAGATGCCATGCGCTAGCCTCGAGCAAACCTAGGGGAAGATAGGAAATGCTCACCTTGTAGGTTGAAAGCCCGAAAAGGGCAGCCTAGGCAAAAGTTAGGGTTATAAAAAATGATGATAAAAAAAGTTGGAAGAAGAAAGGGGAAAGGTGAGAAATAAAGTGATCAGGGGCATGTTCATCAGAGGTTCTGTCCCAAAATCTAAACTATAAAAGTCTAGTCAAGATTTAAAATGACACATGGTCATGTTTCTTTATCCTAAACACTAATTTATCCCTTGCTACCCGTTCTGAGCCAAATGCAATTATTTTCTTAAAAAAAAAAGAACCTAGAGTAAGAACCACTACTAAATTGGCAGAGGGGAGGGAACAATGCAAGCAATACATGCATAAAATCTACTAAATTCTAGATTGGGCCCAAATGATCATAAAAAAAAATCAAATTTGCCAAAATCTAGCCAAGCAAAGGAGACAAAATTCTTCGAAATTCACGAAAAAAGAGAAAAAAGCACAAAAGTGCAAGGATGGTTAATGTATTAAGCAAGATAAGACCTGGCCAAAGGCTGAAAGGAATGAAAGAACAAGCAAAATGCTCAAGGTTCTTACTCTATATAACCCTTAAACACTTTTTGAGCCTCCACAACCTTCCTTTCATAGCCCTCATAACCCATATCTGCGTTACGAGCCCAATAAAGCCCATGTGGATAAAAAAATGACTAACTTCACTTTTGAGTTTGGGTTTTGGAATGGAACACACACACATTTGCGGTTTGTCAAAGAGAAAAAGGAAGAGGAACATAAGAATAGGTAACTATTCCCTAAGGTTAGCACTTGGACAACTTGAGAAGGAAACTCATTCAATAAAGAGCTCGTGGAAGGCGACCAAAGCCAATTGTGATAGTAAAGTATGCACAACATTAGTTGCTCACTCCAAGACCATGAGATTCCTTTTGAATCCATAGGCCGTCATTGTTACATAATTCCATTCGGGATCGGCTGATGTCATCAAGCCCCAATAGTATCGATAAACCTATGGCATTTCTATGTGATCTTAGATCAGGAAAGTTTCACTCGGTCATATACCAAAGTGTAACGATCCATTGCCATCCTTCAATGGTCTATGCGATCAATCCAAAGGCATATAATCTTCTTTGCTGTGTAGAGTAATCAAAGTTTTAAACAAAAAGAAAGGGGTCGAACCCTCAAATTAATGATTCAATCGACAAATTAAACGTCAAATGACTTTAATGCCATATTCTGAAATTGCCAAGTAATTAAATGATGATAAACATGCACTTTGAGAGAGTATATGAAGAGACCTACAAAAGATAATATGAGGTTGCATTAATCACGTCTTTCACGAAGAGACAGTCAATCAGTGTTTCTCACAAAAAAATCAAAATCACAAAAAGAGGAAAGAATGTCATGAGCATTGCACAGTTTTCATGATTCAAAACATTTTGCATTGCTAGATACATAGCCTACACTTACTGCATTTCAAGACGAAGGTTGCATGACTCTGCATTCCAAAACTCATGTTTCATATCAGGCTATAAGTTTATAGATTTCTCTTTATATACCAATTTTCAAAGTCCATTGTCCTATCTTTTAAGTTTAGAGGCCCTCTTGAAGAGTCAACCTCTTGCTTTCTTATAAGGTTAAGCCATTGGGTGCTAGTACCTATTGGCATGTTTCATAGGACTTAACTTCCTTTGCTTTTTGTTTCATAGGACTCAACGTCCTTTGTTTTTTGTTTCATAGGACTCAACGTCCTTTGCTTTATGTTTTCATAGGACTCAACGTCCTTTGTCTTTATGTTTTCTTGGACTCAACATCCTTTGTCTTTATGTTTTACAAGACTTCAATGTCTTCTATTTTTATGCATTACAAGATTTCAATGTCTTTTGTTTTTATGTTTTACAAGACTTCAATGTCTTCTATTTTTATGCTTTACCAAACTTCAATGTCTTCTGTTTTTATGTTTTACAAGACTTCAACGTCTTATGTTTTTACGCTTTACAAGACTTCAATGTCTTCTATTTTTATGCTTTACAAAACTTCAATGTTCTCTATTTTTACGCTTTACAATACTTCAATGTCTTCTATTTTTATGCTTTACAAGACTTCAATGTCTTCTATTTTTACGCTTTACAAGACTTCAATGTCTTCTATTTTTATGCTTTACAAGACTTTGATGTCTTCTGTTTTATGCTTTACAAGACTTTGACGTCTTCTATTTTTATGCTTTACAAGACTTCAATGTCTTTTGTTTTTATGCTTTACAAAGACTTCATGTCTTCTATTTTTTATGCTTTACAAGACTTCAATGTCAATGTCCTATGCTTTTATGCCCTATAAAACTTCAATGTCCTCCATTTTACGTTTTTATAGGACTTCAAGGTCTTTTATTTTGTGTTATAAGACTTCAATGCCCTTACGTTTTGTCAGTTTCACTATTTTGTTTTCTCTGTCATGCGACATTGAATAGCAAGATCACTCGAATGAAATTAGTCTCATTATCTTTAATTATCTTTTATTTTCAATAAAAGATAAATAAAGAAGGGCAACTGTCAAACCCTAATTTTACTCGGGTATAATGCTTTTATCATCTGGATATAACGTTTTTATCATTGCTAATCAAATTATGAGGTTTGGCACCGGTTATAGCGCAAGGCCAAGGGGTCGCTCAAGGTTTTGATGGTTGTTTGTTAGATCCAGAAACAAAGCCACAAGGAAGGGCAAAATGGTCTTTTAATAAATTTCTGACCCTAAATTCGCCCAGGCTAGCATCTAGCTCGCTTGGGCTAAGAGAAAGCTTTAGCCCTAAGCAAGCCACTCACCTGGGCGAGTTTCCCTTGCACCAAATGGCTTTTTCTATAAATAGTCATGTAGGGGAAGAGGAAAAAAGGTTCAGGGCTTAAGAAACAAAGGGAAAATGCATAAGAAGAAGGAAAAGAGGAAGAGCGAAGCCGAGGCGCTGCAGAATTGTGACCGTGGATCACTTCCTTCGCCATTTCTTTTGTTAGTCTTGTGCTCCGCGCATTGATCAGTTAGTTTTTCTTAAGGATTTGATGTAATCTCTATACCCTTATGGGTTCGTTTTGATATTATGTATGTATTAATCTTTTCTACTTATTATTGGTAATTTCATTCTACTCGTAATGCTCGATCCTAGTTGATCACCAATGTCATGAAATTGGATTTAAGTGAGACCGAAAGGTAATCTTAGAATCTGAACCGAATGATTTTACTCTTTACGTTACGTTGCTGGGAATAGAGCATAATGTTTTGATTACAAAAAGCACGAGAATAAAATTGTAATGCTGGGGTATTTACTGCATATGCGAGGGATTGATATTCAGTAAGTATTCTTAGGTTCCAAGTGTGAGGGATTGACTTGGGATAACTACGTGTGCACCAATAATGTTAGAAAATGATTTCTATATGGTGTGAACGATGAAATCCAATCATATATTTCTTGAATTAATTTAAAGTTGTTTTCATAATTTACGTATTTTTGACGCACTAAATTTCCGTTATTTTTGTATTTTCTGTTATTTCCGTATTTCCGTTGTTCCTGCAATTCCGTTATGTTTACTTCCTTTTACTTTAAGTTGTCATGCTAAGTCTCGGACTTGCCTGGTAATTCTCTTAGAGCACTTTGTTGTTGTAACTCCCGACACTAGGTCTTGGATTGGCCTCGCGCTCTCAGAGATATTCATCATATTCATAATAGGTGGACACAAAAGATATCCGACTCATGAACAAAATCAAATAAAAAAGAAATCAACTCATAACCAAATTTATTTTCGTCAAATATCACTTGAGATCGTTTTCAAGGTTCAATGCCTTAATGTCTTTTCTTTTTTGTAATTAAGACAAATCTCTCAAAAAAGATAAAATCAGTTCAACACACAAACATTTTGTTCAAAGAACTAGTTAGGTTTGATTTCCTCATTGCACCTGGGGATACGTAGGAGCAAGGGCAACACCATTATCGATTTGAAAAAAATAAATTAAAAAATATATATGATAAAAGAAAAGCAATTCAACGCTCTTGGGAAAATAAATAATTTTGAAGTGACATTATTTTTGTTGCACTCTCGATTAAAGGTTGTCGTTCTTTGTGACGGGCGCGTGGGTGCTAGCACCTTCCCTATACGTAATCAACTCTCGAACCCCTTCTTTTCAAAATTTGCAGACCTTCTTTTTGGTTTTTGTAACGTTTCCCTTAAATAAACGTTGGTGGCGACTCCTTCTCATTTTCTTCTTAGAAAACTACCGACATTCTTTTATTTTCTTTTGTCGTCCCATCCTGCACCAGGTTGCGACACAATGGCAACAGCTGCAATTGACAATTGCTCAAGATTGAAAGTGTAACATCCCAAAAATAATCCAGTAATTATTTAGATAAAGATTATCTAAATATATCTTTTAGTAAAAGAAAAGATAGATTAAATTGTTTAATATATTAGATTGTTATATTTTTTTTTTGAAAAGATGCTAGTATAATAACATATTACAATGGTTAAAGATAATAATAAATAAATACAATCAAAATAAGAGAGAAAGAAAGGTTGGGTAAACAAATCTCAATAGATATGATTTCAAATTACGCACAACACTTATATAAGGATATACAGTTCTTTTTCCTAGAAACACACAAATAAACAATCTCTCTCGACATTAGTGGGTTACTCAAGCATTGAGAAGAAAGAAGAAAACAGAGAAATTTTGTTGAGGCAAAGATAACGAATAACTCGAATTACTTTCTTTAAGAGGTGAGTAAAACAACCTTATCCAAAACTTCCATGGTATTACTCATGTTATTTCTTGCACACGAAATTACTAATTTGTGCATAATTTGGTATTAATTTTCCCTTTGTTAGCATAGATATTTAGTGAATATAAAGAAAATATATTGATAGGTGTGTCTGTGTGTGATAACCATCATTATTGGTTGATGGTTTGCATTGGTTTTGCTTTTAGTTCTTTACATTCAATTAAATATATTTAGTTTATGTTATAGGTTGATTATAAATTCTTTAATTACATGACTATAGTTAAAAGGAAAATTGGCATTTGAATGCTATAGGTACGTAGTTGAGGATATATATATATATATATATGTGTGTGTGTGTGTGTGTGTGTGTGTGTGTGTGGAGAAAAAACACACTCATGTCTCTATTACTCAAAAATCACACAGCCAATAACAAGAGATAACATCATTATAAAAATAGGAAAAAAGATCACAAATTTGTTTAACATAGTTTAGGTCCTCACTCCTACATCCATAACCTCCTGACAACAAATTTTTAGGACAAGCTAGACAAACTTATAAAAATTCCCCAAACTTTACCTTCCTCTATCACCTAGGGTGGTTACTCCTTCTTTAGACTGGTGATTCTTCTCATCTTAAGAATCTCTATATATAAACCTAACATCATAATCTTAAAAGAGAAAACAAATCTCTAATTTACAGAATATATCTTTAATTCTAAAGAGCATCCTAGAAATAAGACAATATTCTTTTTTTAAATTTAAGCAATATCCTAGAGATTTGAAATTAAAAATATGAATTGTTTCCTAACAATCCTTCCCTCAATTAAAATTTAATTTCATCTTCAACATTTTTAGATGCTCATTTTGCTTCTACTTTGCTTGCACAAAATCTGGTATGTTTCCCGATCTGCTCCATAAGTATTGAATGGTGACACTTCTGAACTTGTATTGCCAACTACCTCCATTGGAACACACCACTTGACTATCACATCGCCAAGTAGACTTTCGACACAAAGACCCCACACAGATCCACCATCAACTTCCTCAAGCTTCTTCAATACTCTTCTCTCTCTGGTCACCAAGCCGCAAGATCATTTAGCTCTAATACCAATTTATGGGGGGGGGGGGACACACTCATATCTTTATTACTAAAAAATCACACAACTAAGAACAAGAGATAACACCATAAACGAAATAGAAAGAGATCACAAATTTGTTTAACGTGGTCTAGGCCATCACCCCTATATTCACAAGCTTAACATCAATTTGTTCAACATGGTTCAAATCTTCATCTCTACATCCATGATCTCATCACAACAAGTTTTTAGGACAAGTTGGACAAACTTTTAAATCTCCCCTCAACATGACCCCCCCCCCCCCCTCTCTCACCTAGGGTGGTGACCCCTCTTCAGGTTGGGCGATCCTTCTCATCTTAAGAATATCTATATATAGACCAAGCATCATAATCTTAAAAGAAGAAATGAATCTATAATTTACAAAATATATTTTTAATTCTAAAGAGCATCCTAGAAATAAGTCAATGTCCTTCTTTAAATATAAACAGTATCCTAGAGATTTGAAATTATGAATTTGAATTGTTTCCTAACATGTGTGTGTGTGTGTGTGTGTGTGTGTGTGTGTGTGTGTGTGTGTGTGTGTGTGTGTGTGTGTGTGTGTGTGTGTGTGTGTGTTCATGTGCTTTGAATTAAGTTTTTAAATCATGTACCAATGTGTTGTGTCTTCTACTTGAACCAATTTATATAAACGTGTATATTTGCACTTATGTATGACTTTAATTTAATTATGCACGAATAATATATACGCATTATGTAAATTGATGTTACCTTGTGATATTTTCTGACAAGCATGTATGTGTCTTGTGATTACATTGGTATTTGTATAATTGTGTGTTTATTTAAGTGTGATTGTGAATGATGCATTATACATATCATAAATTAATAATTTTGAATTATATGATAGATACATCCATATGAGATGTAGATGAAATTATTATAGATATCTCCATCTGGGATGTGAAAGAGATTCTGGATACCTCCATCCATGATGGGAAAGAAAGTGAGACATCATTGCATGAAATATGAGCTCATAGACCCTTTTTAAAATATGAGATCCTCACTAGTTTTGGGATCCAAAGAATTGAGTCTAGTGATTCTAGTAATCACTAAGTTGTGTCTGTTATATTTATTTGAATGTGTTGAGGTATTGTTGTTTATTTAAATATTTTATTTATTCATAATGTTATGAATTGTGAATGTTTTACTCTAATTTTTTTATTGGAGTATATATATTAACATATAATCTTATTTTAAATTAATTGGGATACCGTGGCTGATTTTTTTTATTAGCGTGCAGACTGAAAATAATACTATTTACAAACACTATAGGATTTTTTTATTCACTAGATTATCATCTCAATAAAATTATTATTTTGAGAGTATGAGGACGAAAATACTAGAATTGAGGAGGCTTGAAGACTTACTTATTTTTAGAGGCCCATATTTGAGAATAATATTTTTAGCTTTTTTAGTACTGAGAATATGTCGAATGTCGCTGATTACATTATACTTGTAGTGTTAGTTATTTTTAGAGGCCCATATTTGAGAATAATATTTTTATTTATGTAAAGACATACTTATTTAACTTTATTTATTATACGTGAGGTATTTTTAGACTAACATAATTCTAAGATTTTATATTTTTCTTAGTATGAGGTATTATTTTAATAAAGGACGCTACAGAAAGCATGATAAAGCATAGCAAGACAAGAAGATTCATTATTTTTTTTAAAAAAAAATTATTGCATATTAATTTATTGTACTTCTCCTCTTTATATTAATTTTTTAAAATTAGTTTAGGACATTAACAAAAATGGGCTCAAATAGCCCAATACATCTATTTATTTATTCTAAATTTTGCTTGATAAGCTTAGAGGGTGCTGCCAAACACAGAAAATGTGAGTGTATAACGTAACATTCCTACTTTTTTCGTTACTTCTACTTGTTCAATCACTTTGTATTTTATTCTGGAGAACCAGTTTTGAACCTAAAAGTTCGATCCTCATGGTTACATTCGTACCATTAAGTTCTATCTAAATTTTAATAATTCATTCAGGTTGACACCTGAGTAGCAGCAAAATAATCGTTATGTCTCTAGAAAATTGCATAAAATAGTAAAAATGTCTAAAGAGGTTTAAATTATTTTTTGAATCATTAATACACTCTAAAATATTTTGGTGGAATATTTTTCTATATTGCAAAAAGGAATGATACAATGATTATAAATAATCAACTAAGAATATAGTTCTGGTATGTAGGCACAAAATCTTCCCTGCAATAATCTAATCCCTATAATACAACAATTACAAATATTACAAGAATCCAGTCCCATTAATGTTGATTTTTTTCCTATTTTGGTTAATAGTTAATACTCCCCCTTCAAGTTGGAGTGTGGAAATCTATCACACCTAACTTGCTAACATGAGAATGAAATGTTCATTGTCTCAATGGTTTTGTAAAATCGTATGCAATCTGATCTTTGGTGTGGACATATTTGGTGTTGATTTTTCCTCTTTGTATTCTTTCTCGAACAATATGGCAATCCAACTCTATGTGTTTTGTGCATTCATGGAAAACAAGATTTTCAGCAATGTGAAGGGCTGCTTGATTATCATATAACAACTTAGCTGCCTTAGGGTGTGCAACTCCCAAATCATGCAAAAGATATATTAACCAAGTAAGTTCGCAACTGATGGCTACCATTGCCCGATATTCTGCTTTAGCAAATGATTGTGATACAATGGGCTACTTCTTACTCTTCCAAGAAATTAAAGAATTCCCCAAGACCATACAATATCTAGTTACTAACCTCTACGTTGATTGGCATCTAGCCCAATCAACATCATAATACCCTGAGTTTTAAAGACCCATAAGAAAAGGAAAAAGATTCCTCGTCCAGGTGCATTCTTTAAATACCGAAGGAGACAAAAGACTACATCAAGATGAGGTTTTCTTGGGTGATGCATGAACAAGCTAAGAGTGTTTACTGTGATTGTAATTTTTGGTCGTGTGATTATGAGATAAATTAATTTCCCAACAAGCCTTCGATAACATGTTAGGTCATGACGAACCTCAACATCCTCTGAATTGAGTTTCAAGACATGCTCCATTGAGAATTTTGTGGGCTTAACACCAAGTAAACCACCCCTTCTAACAAGTCCAAAGGATATTTCCTTTGAAAACCAATGTTAGCAACAAATAAATACAATATGTGAAACCAACATCAAGATGCGTGCTTAAGTCCATAAAGGGACTTATTAAGTCGACACACAAACTTCTCCCTATATTGACAAAAACCAAGTGGGGGTTAAGTATAAACCTCCTCAAGTAAGTCACCATGAAGAAAAGCATTTTGGACATCTATTTGGTGGAGATGTCAATTTTGAACAACAACAATAGTCAAGAGACAATAGACAATGATGAGTTTGGCAACTGAAGCAAAGGTCTCCTTGTAATCTATATCATCTCGTTAGGTGAAGCCCTTTACATCAAGTCAAGCTTTATAATGATTAATGGAACCATCAAAGTGATATTTAATTTTGTGTACCCATTTGCAGCCATGGGATGATAACTAGAAGGGAGAGATATCATGGTCCATGTGTGATTGTCTTCAAGAGCCTAGATTTATGATTGCATAACAACAACCCATTTAGGGTTGGGACAAGCTTGCTTATAGGATGTAGGCTCAACCAAAAGGGAAATGTTATGAGCAAAATTCTTATAAGAGGGAGACAATTGTGAATAAGAAACATACATGTGCAACAGATGTTGTGTGTGGAGCGTGGTTAAGGCTTAGGAGCACGCAGTGCAACATGGTAAGTGTGAAAGTCGCTGAGGTTGGATGGATGCTTGGTGGTTCGAGCAGAATGATGTGAATTTGGTGGGGATAGTGCATTAGAAGGGATGGTGGTGTGTCAGAGGTATCATGGAAATGAGAGGTGGTCTCAGTATTGTTTTTGGATTCTTCTGTGGATGGAGAAATTGCTTGGATGAGAGGTGGTTGTTCTATGTGATGGTCAAAAGTAAGTAGGTTAGGTTTTGTATTTGGGTTGTGGATAAAACGATCTGGTTATCTTTGATTTTTGTTTGTTGATGGGAGAAATGGAATGTCGTTTCATGGAAAATGACATCACGTGAGGAAAAAATCCAATGAGATTCAAGGTCAAGTATTTTGTAACCTTTTTGTCCTTCAGGATAGCCAGGAAAGACACATTGTCTTGTTTGAGGGTCAAATTTATGCTTGGGGATAAGTTTGGTAGCATAACAAAGACAACAAAACATGCGAATGTGTGAATATGAGGGTGGTGCACAATGGAGGAGTTCATAAGGGGTTTTGAGGGACAACAATGGTGTTGGTAGTCGGTTAGTGAGATAATAGGTTGTTTGTATGCTTTCTCCCTATATTTTAAAAGCAAGTTTGCTTGAAAACAAAGTGCTTGTGCAACATTTAGAAGATGGCAATTTTATCTTTTACTAACTTTGCCTTGTTAAGGAGTGTAAGGGCAAGTGTGATGAAAAATTATGCCATGATCACTAAAATATGATCCAATAGATAGGAATTCAGCCCCATTGTCCTACACTAAAATTTTTAACCCCACAATTAAATTGAGTTCTAACCCATGAAAAAAAGCATCATAATAAGGATTGAACTTTAGGTTTAAAAAACATAAGATGAATCCATGTAAAATGCGAAAAATCATCAACAATGGTGAGGAAACATTTTGCTCTGGTATGGGAATTTATTTTGTGAGGTCCCCAAATATCACTATGAACTAAATCAAAATGAACATTTGATGAAATAGAACTAGAAGGGAAAGGTAAACAAGTTTGTTTAGTTGATGGACAAACTTCACAAACATGTTTATTATCAAAATTTATTTTTGGTGTAGACTTGGACTAGGCTTGGTGAGGTATGGTGGAAGGATGGCCAAGTCTTTGGTTCCATAGGTTGGATGCTTTATTGACACGATGAGCAAGTTGAGGATTCTGGTTTAGTGAGAGGTAGTAAAGGTCATTATACTGCTTGCCCAGGCCAATCGTCCTCTTCGTATCCACGTTTTGTATCACATAAAATTTAGGGGAAAAATCACTATACATCTCAAAATTGACTCTAAAACTTGGTACTGGTAAAACTCTATCAAGTTTTAAATATGCACATGATGTAAGTGACCCAATAGAATGTGTCATACCCTAATTTCGTCCGGGGACCTTTGCTTGATGACTTGCGACCTTTCTTTGGTCCTTGTGAGGTTCTTGGCACCCATCATTAGGCAATTTGTGAAATTTCAGGATATGCCGGAAAACCAAAAAAATATTGATGCACAATCCGTAAGTTTCCGTGACACACCGGAAATCAAATGGAAGCATCGTTGCATAATTAAGTGAGGTTCCGTAACATTTCGTAAGTCAAAAAGGGGATGATTATGTAATCCACAAGGTTCTGTAACATTACGGAAAGAAAACAAGTATCGTTACGAAATTCGTAAGTTTCCGTAACTTTACGAAAAAAGAATCACAAAAAAAAACAGAGGGGGGTGTACTTAGTAAAAATGGGGGTGCAAATAGCACCCAGGCCCACTTGGGCCCTCCAGAATATTCCTCCAGAAGGCTGTTGCTTCTGGAGGAAGCAACCTGGCTCGCCTGGGCGAGCTGGGCGGCAAGCACCTCCCCTATTTTGCTATAAATAGGGGAGGAAGTGAAGAAGAAAAGGGTTCAGCCCCTTAGGCACTTCTCCCTCTTTCGAATTTGCTGGGAAAAATTGTTTCCGTGAAGAAAATCTAAGCCGAGGCGCTTCCGAAACGTTTCCGTAACGTTTTCCGTGAAGAATTTCGCAAAGGTTTCGACCGTTCTTCGACGTTCTTCATTCGTTCTTCATCGTTCTTCGATCTTCAACGAGTAAGTACCTCGAACCAAGCTTTTCGATTCATTCTATGTACCCATGGTGGTCCACATTGTGTTTTGTATATTTTTATTCTCATTTCATTTACTTTTTATACCCCCTGTTGAGGTGCTTAAGCCATTTTACTTAAGTCATTTCTCGCTTAACTTAAAAATAAAATAAATTTCCACCGAACGTTTGAATTGTATTATCCGTTAACTTCGGTTAAAATGAATTCCGACCGTTCGGTCGTGCCGTAACCACGTTGGAAATCAAAAAGAGATAAAATAATAATATAATAACAAAAAAATATACCTTTTAGTAAAATAAAGCGGAAAATCAATCGGACATTTTCTCTTTGGGATTTCTCATTCTTAATTGAATTGACTAATAACTAAGGTGAAACTAAGGCTAAAATCAACTCGCCTAGTCAAGCTCGTCCACAAAAATAGGTTTTTGAAGTTTGTCATTTCAATTTCTTACTAAGTAAAATGGGTCATTTTTAAGGTCCAACGCCTTAAAATGATCACCTCTTAAGTAAAAAGAGAATCACTTGATAAGAAAGAACTACGTAGGTCTGATTTCCTCATCGCAAATTGAGGAATACGTAGGAGCAAAGGGAAACACCCTTGTCGACCACAAAAAAGGAAAAAATATAAAAAGGGTATAAAGGATATAAGGACATAAAAGGGAACATAAAAATCAAAGTCATGTTTGCACATTCGATTAAAGGCTGCCGTCCCTTGTGACGGACGTGTGGGGTGCTAATACCTTCCCCGTGCGTAAATACAACTCCCGAACCTTTCGCTTAAAAGTTCATAGATCGCGTCTTTTCCGGTTTTTCCGACGTTTTCCTCAAATAAATGTTGGTGGCGACTCCGCGCGTATTCCTTTCGTGGAACACGCATCCCGCGAGTCTCGCGTCGCCCTCCCGCCGAAGGGTAGGTTGCGACAGTTGGCGACTCCACTGGGGACTGTTTTTAGAGAGTTAGGCCATTTAATCTTGTGCAATGTTTTACCATGACTTATCCCTTTGTTGGTTTCCCTTCATTATGTTCTTGTGTATATAAACTCTTTGTTGCTTTTAGTGCGTTTTAAAATGTATGCATGAGGTAAATATTTATTCATTTGATGCACACAAACACCAACACTATTTGCACACACTGTGAGTGAAAAAGGGCCCTATACCCGGGTTCATGGGAACATAAGGAGCGGAGGTGAATCTGTGATCATGCTAGGTCTCCGACTTGCTTGATTACAGTGAACCCTCGTCTAGAGCTTTTTTCTTTGAAAACTTATTGTTGCTAGTAGTCCCTACTGCTGCAATATGTTCTTCGAAGAGAATGATACCTCTAGAAACTATCAAAAGAGATATGACTACCTTGGGGGTTATCACTAAATGCCTAGTTAGTTCTCTCCCTTATAAGTCCCTTAAATAGGGGCACGGAGCAAACACGCTGCGTGCCATTTTTCACAACTGCCATGCATAAGTATCATATACCCCTTTTGCTTATGTTCAGTGAATATTGTCATACTATGTACATTCCCGCATTGTGTCTTTTAGGCATCGCATATGGGTTCTGTCTTGATCCCTTCTGTAAACAAACCAACGGAGGGTCCGTGTCGCCTTCTTAAAAACGTATGTTGGGGCACTTTGCTACCCCTAGACGTTGTATCTAAGAAGGAGACAATTCCTCGGGCCCCCGCATTCCTAGATTGCATCTGTGTCATATGCATTCCATCATGCATTCATCCATCCTACCCATGAGATATCGGAGTTTTGATTTGCACCAGCTTTTGTCTCACTTTAGTAAGCATGGGAACAAATCAAACCGGCAAGAGGTTCTACCAAGTCAAGGTTAAAAGCCTAGATACCACCAGCATCAAGGAATTAGGGCGGCTGATGAAACCTCTCCAAATGCAAGCCTTCCGTAAGACTTACGGAAAGATCTTAGAGTTGACCATAGCAGAGGTGTCCATAGAAGCCATTGCATCACTCACCTAATACTACGACCAGCCTTTGAGGTGCTTCACATTCGGAGACTTCCAATTAGTACCAACCATTGAAGAATTTGAGGAAATTCTAGGATGTCCTCTCGGGGGAAGAAAACCATATCTTTCATCCGGGTGTCTCCCCTCTTTGAGCAGAATTGCAACTGTGGTCAAGGATTCAGCAAGAGGTTTGGACCGCATAAAACAGACTCGGAATGGCATAGCGGGCCTACGACGGGGGTACCTAGAAGACAAGGCGAGGGGTATGGCCAATCAAGGAGATTGGGTCCCGTTTATGGATGTGTTAGCTTTGCTAATTTTTGGGGTCGTCCTCTTTCCAAACGTGGATGGTTTGGTGGACCTAGCAGCAATCGACGCTTTCCTTGCATACCACCATAGCAAGGAAAGTCTGGTGGTAGCTGTCTTGGCAGATCTATTTGACACATTTGACCGAAGGTGCGAAAAGAGTAGCGCACGGATCATCTGTTGCTTGCCCGCCCTCTGTGTTTGGTTGGTTTCGCACTTGTTCCAACAAGACACAAGGCATCCATGTCCGCTCCTGAGCCATCGCTCGTGTACTGAAAAGAGGAGAATAGATTGGGACCAGCTTTTGGCTGGGATAGGAGGTAGAACAATCAGTTGGTTCCCCCGATGGAAGGAAGGAAAAGAAGGAGTCATTTTCTCATGTGGAGGATACCCAAACATTCCGCTGGTAGGAACGAGGGGTTGTATTAACTACAATCCCGCGCTCGCTATAAGACAACTAGGGTACCCCATGAGGGGAGCACCGACGGAAGAAAGCATGTCTCCTTTGCTTGTAAGGGATTTCGGCGCACAAAATTTCAAGGCTATACAAAGAATCCATAAGGCATGGGAAACCCCGTTAAGTAAAGATCAAGAGCTTAGGGGCATTCGTAATGGCATCATTGGTGGGTACCACGAATGGCTGAAAGTTCATATACGAGGTTTAGATTGGCTCGCCAAGTTAAAAGTCGTCAGCGAAGAGAGTTTTGAAGCACCGGAAGAGGACGAAGAAGTCCAAGCTCTCAAAAGCGAGTTAGGAAAGGCGAAACTTGCCAAGGAGAAGTTCAAGTTGGCCGCTACACACATTCGGAAGGAGTGTGCCGGGTTACGGGAAGAGAATGCAATTACCGCGAGAGCCCTTGAACAAGAGACCAAGAGGGCTCGCAAGGAAGAGTATGGCCGGAATAAATTTCGCGGAGCTCTATGGGGTAGCAATAGTGAACTCAAGCTGCGAAGGGAAGAGAGGGACCAGTCGCGAGCACATAGCATGGTTCTGAAAGAGGAGTTAGTTGCTTGTTCAAGGTGCAAAAGAAGCTTGTCTCAGCGTTTATGCGAGACGGAGACCAACATGCTAGCTATCATCGCCAAGTACCAAGAAGAGTTAGGTCTAGCCACGGCCCACGAGCATAGGATCGCGGACGAGTATGCTCAAGTATACGTGGAAAAAAAGGCTAGAGGAAGGGTGATCGACTCTTTACACCAAGAGGCAACCATGTGGATGGATCGATTTGCTCTTACCTTGAACGGGAGTCAAGAACTTCCCCGCTTGTTAGCCAAGGCCAAGGCGATGGCAGACACCTACTCCGCCCCGAAAGAGATTCATGGGCTTCTCGGCTATTGTCAGCATATGATAGACTTAATGGCCCACATAATTAGAAATCTTTAGGAAACTTGTATGGTCTCTCAGACCTTGACTAGATACGACTTTCTTTTTGAAATAAAATGAGTTGGTCCCATGTTTCTACTCCAAAAGCTTGTGCAAATCAAATCACTCCTACATTTCATCTCTAGCATGCATTTTCTTTCTTTCTTTACCCACTCCTCACGTTTGGTTTTTTAGGGAAAAACACCATAACTAAACGCGCCACAAGGCATCCCTATCGCACCAGATCCAAATCTAGAACGATGGGTGATCAAGAGGAGACATAGGAACAGATGAAAGCCGACATGTCGGCTCTGAAAGAACAAATGGCCTCCATGATGCAGGCCATGTTAGGTATGAGGTAGCTCATGGAGAAGAACGCGGCCACCGCTGCCGCTGTCAGTTCGGCTGCCGAAGCAGACCCGACTCTCTTGGCAACTGCGCACCATCCTCCCTCAAACATAGTAGGACGGGGAAGGGACACACTGGGGCACGATGGCAGCCCTCACCTGGGATACAACCGAGCGGCTTACCCTTATGGATTGCCGCCCAACTACTCACCACCCGTCTTGCAAGACGATGCGGGCCATATTGCTTCTCCCGTCCTTGAATGAGAGCCCCCTCAACAGCCCGAAGAAGTCCACAAAGACCCTTAAGACTATGCTCGAAGGGATGTCGAGTTCTATCCCCCGATCCCCGAAGGGCCGGCACCCAGCACGTTGCCTCAGCCCAACATCGCAACACAACCAATAGTCTTGTCCACGAAAGGACCGTCCCCGGCAACTGAAGAAAGGAGGAAGCTCGATCTCCTTGAGGAAAGATTGAGGGCCGTGGAAGGATTTGGGGACTATCCGTTCGCAGACATGACGGATCTTTGCTTAGTACCCGATGTTGTTATTCCCCCGAAGTTCAAAGTGCCGGACTTCGACAAGTATAAAGGGACGACTTGTCCCAAAAACCATCTCAAGATGTACTGCCGTAAGATGGGCGCCCACTCTAAGGATGAAAAGCTATTAATACACTTCTTTCAAGATAGCTTGGCCGGAGCCGCGGTAGTGTGGTACACTAATTTGGAAGCTTCCCGTATCCGTACTTGGAAGGATCTGATTACTGCCTTCCTAAGGCAATATCAGTACAATTCTGATATGGCTCCCGACCGCACTCAACTGCAGAATATGTTCAAGAAAGAGGGTGAAACCTTTAAAGAATATGCGCAGCGGTGGAGAGATTTGGCGGCACAAGTAGCTCCTCCCATGGTTGAGAGAGAGATGATCACCATGATGGTAGACACTCTACCAGTGTTCTATTATGAGAAGCTAGTAGGTTATATGCCGTCCAGCTTTGCGGACCTAGTATTCGCCGGGGAAAGAATCGAGGTAGGATTCAAAAGAGGAAAGTTTGATTACGTTTCCTCCACGAGTGCGAATGCCAAAAGAATCGGGGCAACAGGGGCAAAAAGGAAGGAAGGAGATGCCCATGCCGTCTCTTCAACACCCGCATGGGTCAAACCCCAGCAAACACCTCATGGTACCCATCAGTACGCGCAACATCACCCGAGCTTCTCGGCTCATACCGGGAACGCCTCTAGTTCAACACCCGTGCAGCCTAAGGCACCCACCCAGAGGGAAGCTCCCCAAGTTCCAACTCCGAACACGACTCGCCCGACCGGTAATTCCAACACGACAAGGAACTTCCCTCCGAGGCCATTTCAAGAATTCACCCCACTCCCAATGACGTACGAAGACCTCTTGCCATCCCTCATCGCCAATCATTTGGCCGTGGTAACTCCCGAAAGGGTCCTCCAACCCCCTTTCCCAAAGTGGTATGACCCTAATGCAACTTGCAAGTACCATGGGGGTGTCCCGGGACATTCCGTTGAAAAATGCTTGGCCCTTAAATACAAGGTCCAACATTTGATGGATGCTGGATGGTTGACCTTCCAAGAGGATCGGCCCAATGTGAGAACCAACCCGCTCGCCAATCATGGAGGGGGGGCAATTAACACCGTTGAGTCCGATAGACCGCGCAAGTCTAAACCTTTAAGGGATGTGGCAACCCCTAGGAGGTTTATCTTCGAGGCCCTACAAAATGGAGGTGTGATTCCCCATAGTGGGTGTAAGGAGGATTCCTGTTTGCTACATTCCGGCGAGCTGCATGACATGGAGACGTGTTTGGGAGTAGAGGAATTGTTACAGCGGATGATAGATCAAGGTCGACTGGAAATCGGCAGTGAAGGAAAAGAAGAGCAACATATATGCATGCAGTCCACGGATGGGAGCAGTGTTGCGAAGCCCAAACCCTTGGTGATATAATTCACTAAAAGCGCAGCTTCGCAAAAGCCCGGACACCCCTTAGTAGCCAAACCAGTTCCTTTCCCGTACCAAAATAGCCACGCAGTCCCATGGAGATATACACCTCCGAGGGAGAAGGAAGAAGAAGCCACCGACGTCAGCTCATTGTCAGCTAAAGTAACAAATATCACGGGACTGAGTGGTGTGACCCGTAGTGGTCGTGTGTTCGCGCCTCCGGACCTACCAGTCCAACCCGCGGACGTCAAGGGAAAAGGAAAAGTGGTGGAGGAACAAGATGGCGAAGCACCCCACGCTTCGAATAAAGACATTCCGGCAAAGGGCCTCTCGGAGAAAAAGGATGGTAAAAAGGAGGTGTCGCTAGAGGAAGCCAGCGAGTTCCTCCGTATAATTCAGCAGAGCGAATTCAAGGTTATCGAACAGCTCAACAAAACCCCGGCCAGGGTCTCGCTGTTGGAGTTACTTATGAGCTCCGAGCCTCATCGGGCTCTGCTAGTAAAAGTTCTGAACGAGGCCCATGTGGCCCAAGATATCTCGGTAGAAGGTTTCGGAGGGCTGGTCAACAATATCACTGCCAACAACTATCTTGCCTTCGCCGAAGAAGAAATCCCCGCCGAGGGGAGAGGGCATAATAAGGCTTTACACGTATCAGTCAAGTGTATGGACCATATCGTAGCCAAGGTGCTCATCGATAATGGTTCCAGTTTAAACGTGATGCCTAAGAGCACTTTGGAGAAATTACCATTCAATGCTTCCCACTTAAAGCCGAGTTCAATGGTGGTTCGTGCCTTCGACGGCACTCGCCGAGAGGTTAGGGGAGAGATCGATCTCCCAGTACAAATAGGCCCTCACACCTGTCAAGTCACCTTCCAAATAATGGATATTAACCCCCCCTACAGCTGTCTGTTGGGGCGCCCGTGGATCCACTCAGTGGGAGTTGTGCCCTCTACGCTCCACCAAAAGTTGAAATTCGTGGTGGAGGGGCATTTGGTCATCGTGTCAGGCGAGGAAGACATCTTGGTGAGCTGCCCATCCTCTATGCCCTATGTGGAAGCCGCAGAAGAATCGTTAGAAACCGCTTTCCAGTCTTTTGAGGTGGTCAGCATTTCCTCCGTGGACTCCTTCTCTGGGCAGCCTTGCCTGTCCGATGCAGCAGTAATGATGGCCCGAGTTATGTTGGGGAACGGTTACGAACCCGGAATGGGTTTAGGCAAAGACAACGGCGGCATAACTAGCCTGATAAATGCCAAAGGAAATCGTGGGAAGTATGGTTTAGGCTATAAGCCCACTCAGGCGGATATGAAGAGAAGCATCGCGGGAAGGAAGAGCGATGGTCAAAGCTCTCGTTGGAGACAAGAAAGTGAAGGAAGCCCGCCCTGCCACATAAGTAGAAGTTTTATAAGCGCGGGACTGGGAGACAAAGGTCAAGTGGTCGCGATATGCGAAGATGATGTTCCGAGTACATTGGATTTGGTACGACCATGCCCTCCTGATTTCCAGCTGGGAAATTGGCGAGTGGAGGAACGCCCCGACATTTACGCAACGAGCATAATGTAAACCTTTACGGTTTTAAAAGCTCTATAGTTGGGCCTAGGCTTTAGAGTTTTTCCTTTTGTTAAAGCTTTGTGTCTTTTGTTTTTGAATTTATAATACAAGGATCTTTCTTCATCTGTTCCTACGTCTCTACCCATTCTCATTCATTTGCATGTTTACTTCTTTTTCTGAAACGGCAGATCCAATGACGAGTCCCCCGAAGGTACTAATACCTGGGACCCGCCTATCGACTTCGAGCAAGAAATGAGTCAAACGGAAGATGAAGGAAACAAGGATGTGGGACTTCCCCCAGAATTAGAAAGAATGGTCGCCCATGAGGACCAAGAAATGGGGCCTCATCAAGAAGAAACAGAGCTGGTAGACTTAGGAATTGGCAGTTGAAAAAGGGAAGTAAAGATAGGTACAGGTATTACCGCACCTATCCGTGAGGAATTAATAATCCTGCTAAAAGACTACCAAGACATCTTTGCTTGGTCATACCAAGATATGCCCGGTTTGAGTTCTGACATTGTACAACATCGATTACCTCTAAATCCCGAGTGTTCCCCGGTAAAGCAGAAACTGAGAAGGATGAAGCCCGAAACATCCTTAAAGATAAAAGAAGAAGTGAAGAAGCAATTTGACGCTGGTTTTCTGGCCGTCGCTCGGTATCCAGAATGGGTTGCCAACATCGTACCGGTCCCTAAGAAAGATGGGAAGGTACGAATGTGTGTGGATTATCGGGACCTGAATCGGGCCAGTCCCAAGGACAATTTTCCTTTACCACACATCGATATCCTCGTAGATAACACGACCAATTTCGCTTTATTTTCCTTCATGGACGGTTTCTCTGGTTACAATCAGATAAAGATGGCGCCCGAGGATATGGAAAAGACTACTTTCGTCACCCTGTGGGGGACGTTCTGTTACAAGGTGATGTCCTTTGGACTCAAGAATGCCGGGGCAACTTATCAACGGGCCATGGTAGCTTTGTTCCATGATATGATGCATCAAGAGATCGAGGTCTACGTGGACGACATAATTGCTAAATCTAAATCCGAGGAAGAACACCTTGTCAACCTGCGGAAGTTGTTCAAAAGGCTTAAGAAATATCAATTAAGGTTGAACCCCGCTAAGTGTACCTTTGGGGTCAAATCAGGGAAATTGCTTGGTTTCATTGTAAGCCAGAAAGGGATAGAGGTAGACCCCGAAAAGGTGAAGGCTATCCTTGAGATGCCAGAACCCCGTACAGAGAGGCAAGTCCGAGGTTTCCTGGGGCGCTTGAATTATATTGCCAGATTCATATCGCAGCTCACCGCCATTTGTGAGCCGTTGTTCAAGCTCTTACGCAAAAACCAAACTGATCGCTGGAATGAGGATTGCCAAGAGGCTTTTGGAAGGATCAAAAAGTGCCTAATGAATCCTCCCGTGCTTATGCCACCAGTACCTGGAAGGCCTCTCATTTTGTACATGACAATCTTGGACGAGTCAATGGGGTGTATGCTGGGGCAACATGACGAATCCGGGAAGAAAGAGCGCGCTGTTTACTACCTAAGTAAGAAGTTCACGACCTGTGAGATGAATTACTCCTTGCTCGAAAGAACGTGTTGTGCTTTAGTATGGGCATCCCATCGCCTAAGGCAATACATGCTGAGCCATACTACCTGGTTGATATCCAAGATGGACTCGGTTAAGTACATCTTTGAAAAGCCAGCTCTCACGGGACGAATCGCCCGGTGGCAAGTCCTGCTATCCGAGTTTGATATAGTCTACGTCACCCAAAAGGCGATAAAAGGAAACGCCTTAGCAGATTATTTGGCTCAACAGCCTCTTAACGACTATCAGCCCATGCATCCTGAATTCCCGGATGAGGACATCATGGCCTTGTTTGAGGAAAAATTGGACGAAGATCGGGACAAATGGACCGTATGGTTTGACGGAGCATCAAACATTCTAGGTCATGGCGTTGGGGCAGTATTGGTCTCTCCGGACAATCAATGTGTACCCTTCACAGCCAGGCTAGGATTCGACTGCACCAACAACATGGCCGAATATGAAGCATGTGCCCTAGTCGTCCAGGCAGCGATTGACTCCAATGTCAAACTACTCAAGGTGTACGGCGACTCGGCATTGGAAATCCATCAGCTGAGAGGGGAATGGGAAACTAGAGATCCCAAGCTGATACCCTACAAAGCCTATATCAAGGAATTGGCTAAGACCTTTGATGAGATCTCCTTCCATCATGTTCCCCGCGAGGAAAATCAAATGGCGGATGCACTTGCTACTTTGGCGTCTATGTTCCAACTAACACCGCACGAGGATCTACCCTACATTGAATTTTGGTGTCGTGGCAAACCTGCGCATTGTTGCCAAGTAGAAGAGGAACGGGACGGAAAGCCTTGGTATTTCGACATCAAGCGATATGTCGTAAGCAAAGAATACCCGCCAGAGATTGCCGACAATGATAAGAGGACATTGAGAAGGTTGGCAGCCGGTTTCTTCATGAGCGGAAGCATACTGTATAAGAGAAATCACGACATGACACTCCTGCGGTGTGTGGATGCCAGGGAGGCAAATCACATTATCGAGGAAGTCCATGAGGGCTCGTTTGGAACGCACGCCAACGGGCATGCTATGGCCAGGAAGATCCTAAGAGCAGGTTATTACTGGCTTACCATGGAAAGTGATTGTTGTGTCCATGTGAGGAAGTGCCACAAATGTCAAGCGTTCGCAGATAATGTCAATGCCCTACCACATCCTCTGAATGTCATGTCCGCCCCTTGGCCTTTCTGCATGTGGGGAATAGATGTCATCGGGGCCATTGAGCCCAAAGCCTCGAATGGTCATCGCTTCATCCTCGTAGCGATAGATTATTTCACCAAGTGGGTCGAGGCGGCTTCATATACCAATGTCACGAGGAATGTGGTGGTCAGGTTCATTAAGAAAGAGATCATCTGCCGATATGGTTTGCCAAGGAAGATTATCACAGACAACGGCACCAACCTGAATAACAAGATGATGGGGGAAATGTGCGAGGAGTTTAAAATCCAGCATCACAATTCCACACCCTACCGGCCAAAGATGAATGGAGCCGTGGAAGCGGCCAATAAGAATATCAAAAAGATTATCCAAAAGATGACCGTGTCATACAAGGATTGGCACGAAATGCTCCCATTCGCATTACACGGTTACCGAACTTCAGTGCGAACGTCAACTGGGGCAACGCCGTTCTCATTGGTATATGGGATGGAGGCTGTGTTACCGTTTGAGGTAGAAGTCCCGTCATTAAGGATCTTGGCAGAATCCAGATTAAAGGAATCAGAGTGGGCTCAAATGTGCTATGACCAGCTCAACCTCATCGAAGGTAAGCGCTTAACGGCCATGAGTCATGGGCGCGTGTACCAGCAAAGAATGAAGAGTGCGTTCGACAAGAAAGTACGCTTGCGCAAGTTCCATGAGGGAGACCTTGTGCTAAAGAAAATGTCCCATGCTGTCAAGGACAATCGAGGGAAATGGGCCCCGAACTACGAAGGGCCTTTTGTTGTGAAGAGGGCTTTTTCCGGAGGAGCCCTGGTGCTTACCAACATGGATGGCGAAGAGCTACCTTCACCCGTGAATTCTGATGTCGTCAAGCGATATTATGCTTAGAATCTGGGGCAATTAAGGATGTCGCTGCATGTTCTTTATCTTTATGCGTTTTCTGGATTTCCCCCAGGGATTTCCTGTCTGCTGTATCTCTCGTTACAATCTTTCAAAGAAATGAACGTGGATTCGAGGCTTTAGTCCTCACTTTGGTTTCATACCTTGCATTTGATTTGTGATCACCTGAGTCCTTCCGCTCAGTTCGTGGGATGCCCTAAGCGCTTAATTAAAATTGAACCTAAACCAACTTTCGCTCAAATTTGTTGCATTTGAAAACATTCATGCATACGCATACGCATGCACATTGTTGTGGTAAAACAGGGGCAGGATCATCTTGAACTACCTTCTGGGGTGAGGACAAAACATGGACAGCAGAAACCAATCAAGGTAAGACAACGACGCGGTCAAGATTGGCCATACCTGGTTGTTTATTGCTTGCAGGTACTTAGGAATGGATGCAAGTGGGGATAGGGTCACGATCGACTGATCGTTGCCTTTTCTCTGCGCTAGACAAGCAGAGAACGTCGCTGCAAGGCAGCCCCGTATCCTTTGTATTCGCAGTTTTCTTTTACTATTTGTTTGTTTTAAAAAGTAAAAATAAGTAATCAACGCCTAATTCTAACCTAAGTAAGTTCAAGTTAGGCAAGACGCTAATCCATGAGAAAGGAGGGGACATGGTTAATGTTCCCCTCAAAAAAAAAATGCAGGTTAGCTCGCCTGGGCGAGCCACCCCTGCACCAAAATATAAGAATGACGAAAGGGGGGACGTTTTTGCATTCAAAAACTTCTTTTCCCCCCTTTCAAAAGCCATACCCACGGGATTTACGAGCTTGCAGCCCTAGGATCATCATTTTTCGCATTTTTTGATTCCGTTTCGCGCTATTGTTCATCACCAACAAGTAAGTATTCCATCCCTAAGCTTTCTAGCTTTTCATTGGTGTATTTTGATCTCCTTTTTGTGCTCTAAAGTGTGGGAATGTGCTCAAATATGTGGGGCAATTTTGGTTTGTTTTCTTGCTTGATTGGGTTGGATTGGGGGTTTGTATGGAATGGCCCTAGGCCTATAATGCATTTTGAAACAATGGGACATGCCACATTGTCCCCGTTCTCTTGCTATTGATACCTAAACGCGCGCCCACCAAGTGTTCGGTGAAATGCCTCGATGGCATTAGCGCGTGACTTTTGTAAGGAAACAACCCATGGGGCATTTTGGTTTGCACATATTTTCTATTTTTTGGGACAGGCATTCATTCCCGAAAAAGGCTAGACTAATTGCCCCACATATATCCTAGGCCTAGGAACTAAAATTTTATGCAAAAAGAACACAAGAGGAGGTGCATATTGGGTAAAGTTACCCTTTTTGGCCAGCAATCAGCTATGGGCCACGCTACAATAATTTCCCTACGCCTAGATGGTTAGGAATTTTGCTCATCATGAATGTGTATGTTTAGAATAGGTAGCAAAATACCTTTGGCAATTTACACTTTGGGTGTGGTAGCAAAATACTAGGATGTATGTATATGTAATTTTTGGTAGTCAAAATGTCTCACAAAAATATATAAATATGTTGCATGTTATGTAAAGAAAATACCTTACAAAAATACCTTTTAATTTGAATACAATTTTGGTCAGCAAAAGAAAATATACTTGAATTTGCATGCGGCTTTAGGTAGCAAAAACACTTGAATAAAGCATGAAATGTAGCACCTTATTGTATAGATAGCCAAGATTCATCATAAAGTTTGCATGTGTGCAACTTTTGGTAGCCAAGAGGCTTTGAGCATGCATGTATGTAAATTTAGCCAAGGAAATGCATGTGGTGTAGGTAGTACACCTTGGAAGTACATACAAATAATGTAGGTAACGAAAGTGCCTTGATTGTGCATGGGTGCATTTTTCTTAGTTAGAAGAATATCTTGTGCGAGTGAATGTTCGTAAGGAAATATGCGCATAAGCTTGCTCTAAATTTACATTGATGTTTGTATTTATTGGAGGAGGTTGTATGCCATTTTTGTTTTAAGGGTAGCATTTCTTGGTAAAACTAACTTTCCAAATGTTTGCCTTCGCAGGAATGGCCCCGAGGAAGCTTGCCTCAAAGAGGTCCAGGAAGGACAAGGCGGCCGAAGGGACTAGTTCCACTCCTGAGTATGACAGTCACCGCTTTAGGAGCGCTGTACACCAGCAGCGCTTCGAGGCCATCAAGGGATGGTCGTTTCTCCGGGAGCGACGCGTCCAGCTCAGGGACGACGAGTATACTGATTTCCAGGAGGAAATAGGGCGCCGGCGGTGGACATCACTGGTTACTCCCATGGCCAAGTTCGATCCAGAAATAGTCCTTGAGTTTTATGCCAATGCTTGGCCAACAGAGGAGGGCGTGCGTGACATGAGATCCTGGGTAAGGGGTCAGTGGATCCCGTTTGATGCCGATGCTATCGGCCAGCTCCTGGGATATCCGTTGGTGTTGGAAGAGGGCCAGGAATGTGAGTATGGCCAGAGGAGGAACCGGTCTGATGGGTTCGATGAGGAGGCCATTGCCCAGTTACTATGTATACCGGGGCAGGATTTTGCCCGGACTGCTGCTGCAGGGAGGCGAGTGCGAATCATGCGCACCAACATGACCACCCTGACTCAGATAAGGATGACTCTGCTGCTCAGCAACATCCTGCCCATCGATCATAATTCCGACCTCCCCATGCCGAAGTGTCAGCTGGTGTACGCCATCCTGACACGGATGAGCATCCATGTGGCTCAGTTGATCGCTGATGCCATCTATATTTTTGCAGGTATGGCGCCTACTAGGCACCCTTTGGACCTAGATAAGTCCAACAGGGCCCTGGGATTTCCCGCACTGATCACAGGACTCTGCCAGTCGTTCGGAGTTCCCGTTGCACCTACCAAGGTGATTCGGCCGCCTATCACCCGGGCTTTTATTGAGAAGTATTGTACCCAGAGACAGGCTCAGGGTGATGCTCCACAGGCCGCAGGCGCGCCACCACCACCTCATCAGGCTGGCCAGGCTGGGGCATTTGACATGGAGCAGTATTTACGGCATTTGGTTCGCCAGCAGGCAGCCAACCACCGGGCACATGTGCAGACCCATGATTGTCTGTACCAGATGAGCCTCAGCATGCAGAGCCAGGGCTTCGCTTCTTTTTCATGCCCTACTCCAGACCAGTTCAGGGCAGAGGTCGCATGGCCCGGAGATTGGCCCGAGGCCCAAGCAGGAGAGGCACCCCCAGAAGCTCCCGGCGATGGAGAAGAGGCCCACGAGGACGAGGAGATGGCCGATTTGCTTGACTTCTTGGGAGGGAGTGGAGATACATGACTGGGAGATCCCCAGATTCATGTTTTTCTTTCGTATTTCTTTTATCATTTATATGTTATGTTTTGACTTGAGAGACTAATGTTTGTTTTTGTTGTTTCGATTGTCATTTGTACAGCGCATACATTTTTGTTTGGGTTGTTGCGTTAGTATGTCATTACTATCGATGATGTTTGAAGTTTTGGAGCCGTGTAGAGTTCTTCGTTTAGGAACATCGTCCAAAAAATATATATGTAAAACAAACAAAAATCATGATAAAAATAAAAATAGAAAAGAAAAAAATGAAATGGAAAAGAGAGCAAATGAGAAAAGAAGAGAGCAAGTAAAGAAAAAGAGAACAAATAAGGAAAAAGAAAGCAAGTAAGAAAAAAGATGGAAAAAGAAAAATAAGTTGTCTAGCTGAAAAACCGACATGCTTATGAAAAGAGATGATTTCCAACTTTTCTTTGAAAAAATTCACTGATCATAACCAATTTTTGGAAAATGTGTGTGTACACCTGAAGGGTGAATGCTGTGAAAATTTTCCCGGACGCCCGAAATGGACTCGGATGAATGCACAAATTGATAAAAGAACATATTTTGGAGACATTGGGTTGATTTAAAATAGAGGAAATGAATCCTGAGCCCTAGCATCACATGACCATAAAAATTTGACACTTGAGTGTCCGCATAGGTACATGCATGACTAGTTTTGCATAAAATTTCCAAATCATCATTTTTGCATTTGTGTCATGGAAAAAATGTGGGGCATCCCTTTTATCCTTGAGCCAAACCAAACCCCGACATGTATCTTGTCTAGCCATTCTGCAAACCTTGAGCCAAAATCCTGACTCACCATGAACCTTAACCCAGGGTGAGAATGTCAATCTTTACTCTCGGAAACAAAAAAGAAGGAAAGGAAATTTCCAATCAAAGAAAGAAAAAAGAGAGGAAAGGAAATTTCCAATCAAAGAGAAAGAAAAGAAGAGGAAAGGAAATTCCCAATCAAAGAGTGGGAGAAAGAAAAAAAAAAGAGAAAAAGAAAGAAAATTCCCAACCGAAGAATGGGAGAAAGTAAAAAAGGGAAGGAAAGAAAGTTCCTGATCAAAGAAACTAGAAGAAATGTGCGGAAAGGTCTTTTTGACCAGACGATATCTGAACAATACAGAATTGTCACCAAATGAACAAAAAGAAGGAAGGGAAACCACGACCTAAAATGGTCTTCTCCCTTTAATTACCAACCAAAATCCTGTGCGTCGGTGACTTGTTCGCCTCGCGCAAAACCAAAACAGAAAAGGAAAAGGCCAAAAACTCACAAAAGCCGAAAAACCCACCAAAAGAACCCATTCCCAAGGGAAGTCCTATTGATCCATGATCACGCATGTAATTTTTTATTTGATAGGGAATAATTTGCAAAGTCAAGTCATGACATATCTATGGTTCGGAATTAGGATGAAACACTTACCTGTGCGAGATTGATACACTTTGAGTGGATTTCTTCTATTTTTGTCGAACCCAGTGTTTCCTCTAAATGGTCATTTAGAAATGAAATGCTAAACATCCAAAATCTCATTTATGGTTATGAGAAAATTTCATCAGCATACTCTCCTTCCCCGGTAGAAGCATTGTTTTTCACTCAAAAAAGCATATGCTGCTCTAATCAGTTGGAATATTTGTCTCTTTACTAAAGCATGTTTGCATTTTAGTGGAGAAAACACCGAGACTATTTCTAGTCTCACAAGTTATCCAGAACTACGTAGGTCTGAGTTTCTCGTTGGAGGATACGTAGGAGCAAGAGCCTCGCTTTTGTCGACCGCACCGCTTTTTGTTACCATGACCCAAGAGCTGGTAGCCCGCGGAGACACCTTACGGTTATCCGCACCTCGTCATTCAGTAACCCCAAGTGTGATTGGTGAGCAGAGGCCAATGTGGTCATCTGCGCCCTTTCCGGAGATGTCAGCATCTTCCGGTGGAGACTTTTTCAAGTCTCACAAGTTATCCAGAACTATGTAGGTCTGAGTTCCTCATTGGAGGATACGTAGGAGCAAGAGCCTTGCTTTTGTCGGCCACCCCACAAGATCTGTCATACTGACCCTGAGGTCATGTGACATGCGGAGACAAAATTTGGTCATTCCGCACCCCTTTGCCATTCAGACACAGTCGTGTCCGATGGCGCGCAGAGACAAAAATTGGTCATTCTGCACCCTTTGTCATCCAGAGGCGGCGGGCTCGATGACACGCGGAGACAAAATTTGGTCATTTCGCACCCCTTTGCCATTCAGACACAGTCGTGTCCGATGGTGCGCAGAGACAAAAATTGGTCATTCTGCACCCTTTGTCATCCAGAGGCGGCGCGCCCGATGACACGCGGAGACAAAATTTGGTCATTCCGCACCCCTTTGCCATTCAGACACAGTCGTGTCCGATGGCGCGCAGAGACAAAAATTGGTCATTCTGCACCCTTTGTCATCCAGAGGCGGCGGGCCTGATGACACGCAGAGACAAAATTTGGTCATTCCGCACCCCTTTGCCATTCAGACACAGTCGTGTCCGATGGCGCGCAGAGACAAAAATTGGTCATTCTGCACCCTTTGTCATCCAGAGGCGGCGGGCCCGATGACATGCGGAGACAAAATTTGGTCATTCTGCACCCCTTTGCCATTCAGACACAGTCGTGTCCGATGGCACGCAGAGACAAAATTTGGTCATTCTGCACCCTTTGTCATCCAGAGGCGGCGGGCCCGATGACACGCAGAGACAAAATTTGGTCATTCTGCACCCTTCGTCAATCGCGGCCGACAAGCCCGTTGACACGCTGAGATTTACATCATCTTCCGCACTTACAAGATCTGTCATACTGACTTTTGAGTCATGCTGACGGGCGGAAATACCCGAGTGGTTATCCGTATAAACATTCTTTTGCTATCTGTAAGACAGAACGCTTGATAGCATGCAGAGACTGACATAGTCTTCTGCACCTTTTGTTCCTCCGAGAACAACAAGTCATTTGCATGCGGAAATTTTATGGTCACCCGCGACTCTCATCAACCGAGAGGAACGAAATTAGTGTCATACCCTAATTTCGTCCGGGGACCTTTGCTTGATGACATGCGACCTTTCATTGGTCCTTGTGAGGTGCTTGGCACCCATCATTAGGCAATTTGTGAAATTCCGGGAACAACAAGTCATTTGCATGTGGAGATTTTCTGGTCACCCGCGACTCTCGTCAAATCGAGAGGAACGAAATTAGTGTCTTATCTTTACTTTCCTTTTATCTCCAATAAAAGACAAGTAAAGAGGGGCAACTGTCATACCCTAATTTCGTCCGGGGACCTTTGCTTGATGACATGCGACCTTTCTTTGGTCCTTGTGAGGTGCTTGGCACCCATCATTAGGCAATTTGTGAAATTCCAGGACATGCCGGAAAACCAAAAAAATATTGATGCACAATCCGTAAGTTTCCGTGACACAACGGAAATCAAATGGAAGCATCGTTGCATAATTAAGTGAGGTTCCGTAACATTCCGTAAGTCAAAAAGGGGATGATTATGTAATCCACAAGGTTCCGTAACATTACGGAAAGAAAACAAGTATCGTTACGAAATTCGTAAGTTTCCGTAACTTTACGAAAAAAGAATCACCAAAAAAAATAGAGGGGGTGTACTTAGTAAAAATGGGGGTGCAAATAGCACCTCGGCCCACTTGGGCCCTCCAGAATATTCCTCCAGAAGGCTGTTGCTTCTGGAGGAAGCAACCTGGCTCGCCTGGGCGAGCTGGGCGGCAAGCACCTCCCCTATTTTGCTATAAATAGGGGAGGAAGTGAAGAAGAAAAGGGTTCAGCCCCTTAGGCACTTCTCTCTCTTTCGAATTTGCTTGGAAAAATTGTTTCCGTGAAGAAAATCTAAGCCGAGGTGCTTCCGAAACGTTTCCGTAACGTTTTCCGTGAAGAATTTCGCAAAGGTTTCGACCGTTCTTCGACGTTCTTCATTCGTTCTTCATCGTTCTTCGATCTTCAACGGGTAAGTACCTCGAACCAAGCTTTTCGATTCATTCTATGTACCCATGGTGGTCCACATTGTGTTTTGTATATTTTTATTCTCATTTCATTTACTTTTTATACCACCTATTGAGGTGCTTAAGCCATTTTACTTAAGTCATTTCTCGCTTAACTTAAAAATAAAATAAATTTCCACCGAACGTTTGAATTGTATTATCCGTTAACTTCGGTTAAAATGAATTCCGACCGTTCGGTCGTGCCGTAACCACGTTGGAAATCAAAAAGAGATAAAATAATAATATAATAACAAAAAAATATACCTTTTAGTAAAATAAAGCGGAAAATCAATCGGACATTTTCTCTTTGGGATTTCTCATTCTTAATTGAATTGACTAATAACTAGGGTGAAACTAAGGCTAAAATCAACTCGCCTAGTCAAGCTCGTCCACAAAAATAGGTTTTTGAAGTTTGTCATTTCAATTTCTTACTAAGTAAAATGGGTCATTTTTAAGGTCCAACGCCTTAAAATGATCACCTCTTAAGTAAAAAGAGAATCACTTGATAAGAAAGAACTACGTAGGTCTGATTTCCTCATCGCAAATTGAGGAATACGTAGGAGCAAAGGGAAACACCCTTGTCGACCACAAAAAAGGAAAAAATATAAAAAGGGTATAAAGGATATAAGGACATAAAAGGGAACATAAAAATCAAAGTCATGTTTGCACATTCGATTAAAGGCTGTCGTCCCTTGTGACGGACGTGTGGGGTGCTAATACCTTCCCCGTGCGTAAATACAACTCCCGAACCTTTCGCTTAAAAGTTCGTAGATCGCGTCTTTTCCGGTTTTTCCGACGTTTTCCTCAAATAAACGATGGCGGCGACTCCGCGCGTATTCCTTTCGTGGAACACGCATCCCGCGAGTCTCGCGTCGCCCTCCCGCCGAAGGGTAGGTTGCGACAGAATGGATATGAGTTTTTCCCCATCAAACAAATTTACAAATTCAAAGGTTTTAATTTGGTTTGTGGGTTCTATATTGCATATGTGATCTGTGGCCCCATTGTCAACTATCCAATAAATAGTAGTAGAAGACTTTTTTTTACCTACAACATTTGGAAAAACATTATTGTTCTTTTCATTGAGCATGGCTATTATCTGATTATATTCTTCCATTGTGAAAGTTGGGCCCTCTTGTTTGGTTGGTTGTGCTTTGAACATATCTAATATAGTGGAATTATTTGCAACAACTCTCTTATTTAATAGCTTGGATGTTTTTCCCATGAAATTTGTGACCCACGAGAAAACCATTAAAACAGTAGCAATTGCCCACGGTGTGTCCCTTTGAAAAAGATGATGGAACTCATAAACCAAGAGAGGGGTGAATTGGTTTCTAAATCAAATCAAACTTTACAAAAAAACAGAGTTAAAAAAATTTCTTTTCCACGGATTGTATAACAAACTTTTGATAAACCAATATTTAATCAATCATCCTTTACACAAAATATTTTGTTAAAGTTCTTTCTTAAAAGATATTTTCTTTAACCTTCAATAAATTGATCAAGACTAGAATGAGAAAGAAAGATAAGATCAAAAGAAGATGTACACCAATTTTTATATTGGTTCACTCTTTATCTTTAGAGAAGTTAATCCAGTTATCTAAGCTAACCCAAATTAGATTTTCACTATGCATATAAAATTCTTACAAGCATTCACAATCAATCTCAGTTCCTAATCCAGAAAAAGAGTCTAAGGCACCCAACCCTAGGGTCCTTTGTGAATAAGAGCTTAAGAGAAACCTACCCTTAGCCCAAACTAGAGAAGCCTATTCTAGCATGCCTTAAGAAATTCATGCATATACTAATAATGTACACAAAAAATAGAGTAAAAAAGACACAATCTGATCAATCATACGCAAGAACCTTGCTTAAGTGAATGAGTGTTTTCTTGAACTCGAGAAATTCACAACTCACTTTTCACCATGAGATCTTCAAAAATGAAGTTTAGAAGTTGTGAGTCACACTTTTTCTAAGCACTTAATCTTTTCTCTTTATTTCACTTATTTCAGCTCATATTTTTAGCACACATAAGTGAGAACACAAGTTGACTATTTATAGAGAAAACAATTATAATCGCCTGTAAGCAATTAAATATCCAATGTAATCAATTATTTCAAAGAATTAATTGATTATATTATCATTTCAGTCGATTAAAGTATTCTTCCCAAATCTGGAAAACTTTCAAGAACAATGTAATCGATTAGATTCTTGATGTAATCGATTAAAGTATTCTTGATCACTTCTGGGAACACTTTTAAGAACAAAGTAATTGATAGCAATTGTCAAATCGCTTCAAAACAAATAAAACTAGAAAATTTTTAAGCACAAGATTAACCTAGGTCAACACAGAGATATGATTCAATTTGGTTCCTACGTTCATTCACTTATAAACAGCAAGAGGGGATTTCATCGAATAGTTAGTAGGCACTATAAAGGAAAGCGAAAACACAAAAACAGAGATGATGAAACAAAACAAAACAAAAACATAATATAATTCAAGTTTAAAAGCATCAATCCAATTCCCCAAACCAATGAAAATTGAATTATCACTACTAAGAATGATGTTTAGTGTGAAAGTTCAATCAAATGCATTCAAGGAAGTTCAATTGAATCAATCTCTAAATTGTTTGAGATCGCAAATTAGGTTGGAAAATCATCCAAACAATTTGTGATTAAATTTTGAAATTAGGAAATGAATCAATAACCTAATCCATTTTCAATCCTAAGCATAATCATAATCATGAAAATAAAAAATAGGATTGAAGAAAAAGATGAACATTCACAAAGATTATAAATACTAAACTAGAACTCAAATTCAGCCTTGACTGGAGTGGATCCTTGGATTGATTAAGTGTTTAGTCTTTCATGATCATCACCAATGGAAAAACCATAAAATTTTGTGCAAGAAAATGGAAGAACAAAAGTGAAAAGAGGAAGAAGAATGAAGAACAGTTGAGAGAAAAAGAGAAAAAAAAGTTTGATCCTAAAACTTGCACAACAAGTAACTAATTCTTTTTTTTTTTTTTACAAAAAGAACTAACTAACTAACACGAATATATACAATGACTACTCAGAAGGAAGGGATGGGCCTTGATTAGGCACATCTAATCTGCCTAATTAAACTAATTACATAAAGCAAAGCCTAAACTCGCAGCCCAAATATTTAAGTGCGGAGGTTCTGACTTCCAAGCTTAATTTGACCCTCGAAATGGCAGAATTGACCAATTCTTATTTTTGAAAAAATTGAAGAAGTTTTTCTTAGATTTCCAGGGACTACTAACATATTCCATTTGATGTTATTTAGTGTCCTCTAGGCCCTGTACAATCCAGTTAGGTCAAGTAAGCACAAAATCTAAAATTTAGCTACAATTCTCAATTAAGCTCAATCATTTACCTAAACCCAAAACTGAGAGGTGAGAAAATAAGGGTGAAAGAGATGTCAATTGAGATAAGAAGAATAAAAAACTATTCAACTCAAAATGCTCAATCAATAATCAATTATGATCACCTGGTAATCGATTAAAACAGAGAATCTTGAAAAGCCAACCATTGTCTCAATTGAACGTGTAATCGATTATGGTTAGCTTGTAATTGATTAAACCGATACGAAAAACTTCTATGAAAGCTACAAACACTTGTGTAATCGATTATAATCATGCTTGTAATCGATTAAAACAGAGAGTTTTATGCACTGAAGAAAGTTTCCAACTTTAAAAATACTTTTCTTACTTCTACATGATGATGCATAATGTACATATGAAAATATATAGACTAAGATGCAACACACAATACAACAATCAATACAAATGTCACTCAAGAGAGTTAGGCATGTAAAAGACAAAACTTCTTCGAGCACCAAGACTTAGTCTTCATGTTGCTCCCCCTATCTCTAACAATCTCCCCCTTTTGGGCTTTCATGATGCCAAACTTGAATTG
This sequence comes from Glycine soja, assembly GCF_004193775.1. Lineage (NCBI taxonomy): Eukaryota > Viridiplantae > Streptophyta > Magnoliopsida > Fabales > Fabaceae > Glycine > Glycine soja. The sequence continues at coordinate 15,757,487 of NC_041018.1, read as the reverse complement.
TCATTTGAGTGCATTTGCAGAGTCTTGAGAGTAGAGACTTTTCTTAGACAAACCTGAAATTTTTTTAACGCTAATAGAAGTATCAATTCATATCATCATCATCATTAAGTAGAGTTATATATGAATGTATGTATGTAGTGCACTAATCCGTCCTAATGCAATGCTAATGCAATTTTTCTCCCCCTACACAATGCTAATGCAATACATAATACTAATGCAATGCACTATGCAAATTCAATTTTCCTCTCCCCCTTTTGGCATTAACAAGGCCAAAAGTCATAACTATTCATAGAATACAAACAAATAAACATATGATGTGACAAGGGAAAAGACCATAGCATTTCATTCATATAAAAGCTATTGCAACTTAATCATTAAACTATTAAAAGATACCATTGTTTCTTAATCAAATAGAGATACACAGACAAATTTAAACATAATTAGAAATAACAAACAAACAGCAAAACAAGCACTTAAAACACAACTAAGCTTCATCCTCATCAGGGTTAAGGAGGTTGCTAAGGGTCAGCCTAGTTTCTATGTTTTCCAACCGGGTATTTATGTACTCTAATGAACTATGAACTTCAGCTGAGTGCTCTTGATGGAGGTGAAGCATAACGTCCATCTTCTGAATCATATGTGACTAAAAAGTGTTGGATCAAGTGGTTTCAGAATAATTAAGAAGGGGGGGTTGAATTAATTATTAATGTGTCTTGACTAATTAAAAATTTATCCTTCTTAATGTTACTAGATTCAACTAGGATTTTACTACTAAGTTAAGAAAGTAAAGAACAGAAACAATAACTTAACCAAAAGTAAAAGTGACAATTAAAAGTACACAGCAAAAATTAAAGAGTGTAGGGAAGAAGAAGACAAACACAAGATTTATACTGGTTCGGCAACAACCCGTGCCTACATCCAGTCCCCAAGCAACCAACGGTTCTTGAGATTTCTTTCAACCATGTAAAATCCTTTACAAGCCAAAGATCCACAAGGGATGTACCCTCCCTTGTTCTCTTTGAATAACCAAGTGGATGTACCCTCCACTTGAACTGATCCACAAGAGATGTACCCTCTCTTGTTCTTAGTATAACAACCCAAGTAGATGTACCCTCTACTTGTGCCACAAAGGATGTACCCTCTAATGTGTTAGGACAAAGAATTCTTAGGCGGTTAGTCCCTTGAATTCTCTATGAGGGGGATACAAAAGATATCTCAGGCGGTTAGTCCTTTGAAATATTTTGTATAAAGGGAAAGGGAAAAAGATATCTTAGGCGATTAGTCCTTTGAAATCTTTTGTAAGAAACAGAAGATATCTCAGGCGGTTAGTCCTTTGAAATCTTTTGTCAAGAGGGAGAAAGGGAAGAAACAAAAGAATTCTCAGGCGGTTAGTCCTTTGAATCTTTTGACAAGAGAAAGAAGTGAATGAAGAAGAAGAATAACACAAGTTTTTGGTCAATGAACTTTTCTTGAAAGAGAAAGTATTGAACAAAAAACCCTTAGAAAGATGAAGAGAAATGAATGAAAGAAATCAGTCTTAGTTGTATTTGAAATTCGTGCCATGGTCACATATTTATAATCATTTGATGACTCGAGTTAAAGTTTGTGACTCTTGGCAATTTCTTTAAAATTAATCACCTTTTTAAAATTGTGACTCTTTTGAAAACTAGTCTCTTAAAAAGTTGTGACTTTTGAAAAAATCTTCAGAAACAAGTCACTTTAAGAATTGTGACTTTTGGAAATTTATTTTTCGAAATCAGTCACTGGTAATCGATTACCATTATAGTGTAATCGATTACACATCAAAAGATGTGACTCTTCATGTTTAAATTTGAAAATCAAAACGTTTAGAAACAATGGTAATTGATTACAAGTATTGTGTAATCGATTACACAAGTTTAAAATGATTTGAAAATGTTTTATCACTAGTTGTGACTCTTGAAATTTGAAATATAACGTTTTAAAACATTGGTAATCGATTACAGCTTTGTAAATCAGTTTTGAAAACAATGCTGGCTACTGGTAATCGATTACTACCTTTTGGTAATCGATTACCAAAGAGTAAAACTCTTTGGTAAAAGATTTTGTGAAAAATTCTTGTGCTACTCAATGTTTTGAAAAAAAATTGTACTTATCTTGATTGAGTCTTCTCTTGATTCTTGAATCTTGAGTCTTGAATCTTGATCTTGATTATTCTTGAATCTTGATTCTTGAAACTTGATTGAATCTTGAAACTTGATTATTCTTGAATCTTGATTCTTTGAAACTTGATTCTTGAAGCTTTTTGACTCTTGATTCATTGAAACCTTCTTAACTCTTGATTCTTTGGCATCATCAAAATAATCTTGGAAGTCATTGCTTCCACAAAAAGGACTCCATTGATGTGCAGACTCTAGTAGAGCTTCAACTTCAGCATCTTCATCCATCTGTTCCAAGTTTCTAGTTGTTGGCTCTCTAACCATTATACATTCATGGTCAACAAACCTCATTCCAAGCTTCTTGAGATGCCTTTCGGTAATCTCATTAGATGCTTAGGTAAAATCCATAATCTCATTAGATACATCGACATTGAAGTAGTCAATGAAACTTGAGGCAAGTACAACATATGGAAATTCATAATCTACTAGACGACGACTCTTTTTGCATAATGTCTTCAATCAACAGTACCCAATTCATCTTGATACCTTATTTTAGGCCATAAACAATCTACATATCATCATTCGTTACTTGAGCGTGATTACTTAACCTTAGAGTAAGAATGTAGGTGATAAGGTAAACTAACATTTAGTCCTATGTAGTCAATCCATGAACTCCTAAACGATTCCTCAAGTTCCTTGCTAGGTCAAGAAGCATTCCCTTCAGGTGTTTCATCAAACTTGTGGACTCCACCCATGTCCAGTCTAGCTACTTCCTTCCACACAACAACATCAATGACCATTTCTACTCCATTAATAGTAAAGAAGATATTACCTTCAAGGTTAGCTCGTGCATAAGTGTAGAAAACCTTGACTAGCTCTGGATGAAATGTTCCTTTCATCTACACCAGCTTTGACAGTCCTTATGCTTCCAGCAGATTAGAAAAGTTGAACTATTGCTAAGAGAACCATTCCAAGTCTAGATACTTGGGGATCCTCACGTTTTTTACAGCGTAGACCATCTTGTAGTCATTCTTCTTGCTTTCATTAGTGAACCATGTGTCCAAGCTGTTGAAAGCCACCTGAGAGCATTTTCCTTGCTTCCTCTTAGAAGGTTTCACTTTCTTCTGAGCTTTTGAGGGGTTGCTCGCCATTATGAAAAGGAGACAGAGGGTTTAAGAGCAGAAGTTATTTGGGTTTTGAGAAGGGTGTTAGAGGAGATGTTGGTGGGATTTGTGGATGGGTTTGGATTGCCTTTTATAGAGAGGTTGCATCATTTTGGTTGGCTAAGGTGGGTGGCGAAAGTAATTGCTATAATAAAGGTGGTTGATGAAGTGAAGACAAAAAAATGTAGTGGATTACACGTAGCAGATACACAAGTAATCGATTAAAATAACATAGTAATCGATTAAATTGACCCTCGTTTTCACTCAAAATCAAAAGATGATATAAGTAATCAATTAAAGCACATGTGTAATCGATTAAATATGCCAGAAAAACTCCCCCTGAGGCCTTTGTAATCGATTAAAATAGAACACAAAGCCAAAAGAAGCCATAAACCATAGCATGTCATTGATTAAAACGAAGTCGTAATCGATTACTGTTGGATCGAGTGGCCTCAGAATAATTAAGAAGGGGGGGTTGAATTAATTATTCCTAAAACTTTACCAATTAAAAAATTACTCTTTTAACGCTTTTACTAAATTGTTAAGAGAATAAGGAGTAGAAGAGAAACTTAACAGAAAGTAAAAGCGAAAATTAGATGCACAGCGGAAAGTAAAAGAGTAGGGAAGAAGGAAACAAACACACAAGAGTTTTTATACTGGTTCGGCAACAACCCGTGCCTACCTTTAGTCCCCAAGCGACCTGCGGTCCTTGAGATTTCTTTCAACCTTGTAAAAATCATTTTACAAGCAAAGATCCACAAGGGATGTACCCTCCCTTGTTCTCTTTGAAACCCTAGTGGATGTACCCTCCACTAGAACTGATCCACAAGAGATGTACCCTCTCTTGTTCTCAGTCAAACCCAAGTAGATGTACCATCTACTTGTACCACAAAGAATGTACCCTCCAATGTGTTAAGACAAAGATCTCAGGCTGTTACACCTTTGGTACTTTGTGAATGGGGATACAAAAGAATTCTCAGGCGGTTAAACCTTTGAACGCTTTTGTATTAGGGAATGGGAAGAATCAAAAGAATTCTCAGACTGTGTTGTTTTGAATTCTTTGACAAGGAAAAAGGGAGACACAAAAGAATTCAGGCGGTTAGTCCCTTGTTCTTTTGGAAAAGAGAGAAGAGAGACACAAAAAGAATTCAGGCGGTTAGTCCTTGGTGAATTCTTTTTGGCAAAGGGAGAAGAGAATGAGTAGGATGAATAGCACAAGTTTTCAAGGTTTGGAAAACCAGAAAACTTCAGAAAGCTTTTGGTACAAAGAAGAAGAAGTTCAAAAAGATTCAAGGCTTGTAAAGGATTGTATGAAATAAGTGTTTTAAGATTGTTGAAATGTAAAACAAAGCCTTGCTGTTATAGACTCTCCATGTCTGGTCAAGAAGACCATTCAGAAGAGTTATAACTTTTAGAAAAACTTAAAACCCATTTGAAAAATTCAAAACCTTTTTGAAGAGTTACATCTTTAGATTTTTCAGAAACAAACACTGGTAATCGATTACCAAATAAGTGTAATCGATTACACAAAGCTTTTGAGTGAAACAATGTGACTCTTCACTTTTAAATTTGAATTTCAACGTTCAAGGACACTGGTAATCGATTACCAAAACATTGTAATCGATTACAGCCTTTTGAAAATATTTGGAACGTTGTAAATTCAGTTTGAAAACTTTTTCAAACTCATTTTGCTACTGGTAATCGATTACAACAATATGGTAATCGATTACCAGAGAGTAAAAACTCTTTGGTAAAGGTTTTGTCAAAAACTCATGTGCTATTCAAAGTTTTGAAAAAACTTTTTAATACTTATCTTGATTGAGTCTTTTCTTCATTCTTGAATCTTGAGTCTTGAATCTTGATCTTGATTCTTGAGATCTTGAATCTTAATCTTGATTCTTGATTGTAGACTTTCTTCTTGAGTCTTGAATCTTGAATTCTTCTTGATTCTTGAACTCTTGACTTGTTCTTGATTCACTTGAGATGTTCTTTGATTCACTTGAGTTGTTCTTTGAACTTTTGAGCTTTTTGTTCATCACCTTTGTCATCATCTTTTGTTGTCATCATTATTATCATCAAAACACCTTTGAATCATTGTTGATTCATCATGAAGCTTTGCTTCCACAATCTCCCCCTTTTTGATGATGACAACTTCTGAAATCAATAAACACACACACACTTTTTCTTAGTCGATCACTCTTATAAATGCCCCCCCTTTGTTTTTGAATTTATGCTTATCTTAAAATTAAATTGATTACTCATGTGAGTTCTTGATTTATTCCTATTTCTCTCCCCCTTTGGCATCAACAAAAAGCCAAAGTGCGTATCAAACTTAAAGTATGCAAATATATCTTAAACATTCATACAACAGTCATAAAAAATATTAACCACAACATGAAGTAAAAACCATGAAGCAACAATCATAAACAGATTAACTTATAAAATCCACATAGTCAAATAACATACTTGTTCAACCGAATCATGCAAATAAGGAAATAATAAATTGTTCAAATATAATAATATAGAGATTTATTTTGATAAGTCACTAACATCTATTAGTCCTAATTCTCTTCTAATGTTATAGAAGGTATCTTTACTTAGTGGTTTTGTAAAGATGTATGCAAGTTGATTTTTAGTATCTACAAATTCTAAAACAACATCACCTTTTAAAACATGATCTTTAATAAAATGATGCCTAATTTCAATATGCTTGGTTCTAGAATGAAGAACTGGATTCTTAGATATGTTTATGGCACTTGTGTTGTCACATTTTATAGGAATGTCATCTAATACTATTCCATAGTCAGATAGTTGTTGTTTCATCCACAAAATTTGTGCACAACAACTAACAGCAGAAATATATTATGCTTCTGCTATGGATAAAGCTACACTATTTTGTTTCTTGCTATTCCAAGAAACAAGTGCAGACCCTATGAATTGACATGTACCACTAGTACTCTTCCTATCTGTTTTTGATCCAGCAAAGTCTGAATCTGAGTATCCTACTAGGTTACATAAAGAATTCTTAGGATACCATAATCCTAAACTAACTGTTCCTAATAGATATCTTATGATTCTTTTTACTGCCAATAAATGTGAAAACTTTGGATTTGATTGAAATCTGGAACACATGTATACACTAAACATAATATCTGGCCTACTTGCAGATAAGTAAAGTAGAGATCCAATCATACCTCTGTATTGCTTTGGATCAACAGGTTGTCCAGATTCATCTTTGTCAAGATAACAACTTGTATTCATAGGAGTAGCCAAGTGTTTTGAGTTTTCCATTCCAAATCTCTTAATGAGTTCTTTGCAATACTTTGCTTGATTGACAAAGATCCCATCATTTGTTTGTTTGATTTGTAGTACAAGAAAGTAATTTAACTCACCCATCATGGACATCTCAAACTCACTTTGCATATCAATAGAAAACTCCTTGCACAAAGATTCATTAGTAGATCCAAAAATTATATCATCAACATAAATTTGTACTAACAAAATATCATTATCCTTCTTTTTTATGAATAAGGTAGTATCTACTTTCCCTCTAGTAAAATTCTTTTCTAATAGGAATTTGCTTAATCTTTCATACCAAGCTCTAGGTGCTTGTTTTAGGCCATAAAGTGCCTTCTTTAATCTATAGACATGGTCTAGTTTTTGTGAATCTTCAAACCCAGGAGGTTGTTCCACATATACCTCCTCTTGAATTAGACCATTTAAGAAAGCACTTTTGACATCCATTTGATATAGTTTAAAATTCATAATAGATGCATATGCTAATAACATCCTAATGGCTTCTAATCTAGCTACAGGTGCAAAAGTTTCTTCATAGTCTATACCTTCTTCTTGGTTATATCCTTTTGCTACAAGTCTAGCTTTATTCCTAATTACTATACCATTTTCATCCAATTTATTTCTAAATGCCCATTTAGTTCCTATGATTGGATAATCTGAAGGTTTTTCTACTAATTCCCATACATCATTTCTTTCAAATTGATTTAATTCTTCTTGCATAGCTACTATCCAATGGTCATCTATAATAGCTTCTTTAAAGTTTTTAGGTTCTATTAATGAAACAAATGCTATTATTGCATAAATCTTTAAGAGAGTGTCTAGTTGTTACCCCTTTTGAGATATCACCGATGATGTTATCAAGAGGATGATTTCTTGAAGTTTTCCATTCTTTAGGAAGATTATCATTTTCTTGTGCTATGTCATCTTGATCATCCTTGTCTTCATCATCTCTCTTTCTTTTCAGATTTCTTTCTTCATTTTGAGTATCTTCCAAAGTATCTGCAATATCATCAACAAACTCCTTTCTCGGGGAGTGTCGCAACCTACCCTTCGGCGGGAGGGCGACGCGTGACTCGCGTGATGCGTGTTCCACGAAAGGAATACGCGCGGAGTCGCCACCAACATTTATTTGAGGAAAACGTCGGAAAAACCGGAAAAGACGCGATCTACGAACTTTTAAGTGAAAGGTTCGGGAGTTGTATTTACGCACGGGGAAGGTATTAGCACCCCATACGTCCGCCCCAAGGGACGGCAGCCTTTAATCGAATGTGCAAACATGACTTTGATTTTTTATGTTCCCTTTTTATGTCTCTATATCCTTTATACCCTTTTTATATTTTCTCTTTTTGTGGTCGACAAGGGTGTTTCCCTTTGCTCCTACGTATTCCTCAATTCGGGATGAGAAAATCAGACCTACGTAGTTCTTTTGGAACAAAGTGTTTGGTTAAGTTGTTTTTGTCTTTTTTGCAAAATATGTTTTTATTGAACAAAAGGTCATTTAAGGTGTTGAACCATTAAACGGTCTTTTGATTTTGAAAGGGGAGAAACGTTAAGGCGTTGGACCATTAACGATCTCTTGTTTTTGAAAGGAGAGAAACGTTAAGGCATTTGGACCATTAACGATCTCTTGGGGTGGTCGACAAAAGCGGGGCTTTTGCTCCTACGTATCCTCAATTGCGATGAGGAAATCAGACCTACGTAGTTCTTGCAAAAGCGGTAAAGTTACATGTTGATTTTATGCTTTTGAACGGTCCATGTTAACCGATAAAAGCAAAGAGGACCGTTTAAGGCGTTGGACCTTAAAACGGTTTTTAGTGATTTTCGGACAAAACTTGATTTGTGAGTCTATTTTAGTCTTAGTTTCACTTTGGTTATTAATCAATTCATTCAAGGAAACTTCCAAAGAAAAACGTCCGATTGATTTTTTTGTTTTATTTTATTCAAAGATATTTTGTTTATTTTATTATTATTTTTCAAGATATTTTGATTATTTTATTATTATTTTACTTTTTTTGGTTTAACCGAGGTTATAGCGTGAACGATCGGTTAGATTTCATTTTAAAAGTGATTAAATGAGATTACAACACAAATGATCGGTTGAAATTCATTTTATCATTTATTAGGTGAGAAAACGGCTTAAATAAACGGTAAAAGCGCGTTAAAGACGGAAGAAAAGAAATCGAAAATAAAGATGAAAGCTTAAAAAAACAAGAAATGAATTGAAAGTCTCGGATTCGAAAACTTACCCGTTGAAGAACGAAGAACGGATGAAGAACGATGAAGAACGGACGAAAACCTTCACGGATTTGCTTACGGAAACATCTCGGAAGCGTTACGGAAGCACCTCGGCTTGGATTTTCTTCACGGAAACAATTTTTTTTCACCCAAAACAGCTGAAATACATAGCCAGGGGGCTGAGGGCTCCTTAGAACAGCCCCCTTCAGCCTTTTTATAGGAAAAAGGGGGAGGAGGTTGCCGCCCAGCTCGCCCAGGCGACCTTAGCTCGCCCAGGCGACCTTAGCTCGCCCAGGCGACCTTAGCTCGCCCAGGCGAGCTGGGTTGCTTCCTCCAGAAGCAACCCAGCTTCAAAAAACGTTCTGGAAGGCCCAATTCAAAATTTCAAAATTGCTATTTGCACCCCCCCCAATTTTGATAAGTTCACCCCCCCTCTTTCGTAATTTACGGAAAAGTTACGGAAGCCTTACGGAAGCATATAGGACTTGATTTTCTTCTTTTTTTCTCTTCCGTCTCACCCGTATTAAGTTAATTATGCTTATTTAGAGTTATGGGAATTTTACGGAAGCATTACGGGTGTCCCGGAAGCCCCGGAATCCCATTTTTCAACAAAACGGGGGGTGTGGTGGCCATCTAGCTCGCCCAGGCGGGCGAGGTTACTTCAATCTTAAGCAAGAAATTGCCCAGAAACCTCTAGAAGGGCCCAGATTCGAAAATTACTGTTTGCATCCCCCATTTTACTAAATACACCCCCCTTTAGCTTTTTTTGGTGATTCTTTTTTCGTAAAGTTACGGAAACTTACGAATTTCGTAACGATACTTGTTTTCTTTCCGTAATGTTACGGAACCTTGCGGATTACATAATCATCCCCTTTTTGACTTACAGAATGTTACGGAACCTCACTTAATTATGCAACGATGCTTCCATTTGATTTCCGGTGTGTCACGGAAACTTACGGATTGTGCATCAATATATTTTTGGTTTTTCGGCATGTCCTGGAATTTCACAAATTGCCTAATGATGGATGCCAAGCACCTCACAAGGACCAAAGAAAGGTCGCATGTCATCAAGCAAAGGTCCCCGGACGAAATTAGGGTATGACAGTTGCCCCTCTTTACTTGTCTTTTATTGGAGATAAAAGGAAAGTAAAGATAAGACACTAATTTCGTTCCTCTCGATTTGACGAGAGTCGCGGGTGACCATAAAATCTCCACATGCAAATGACTTGTTGTTCCCAGAATTTCACAAATTGCCTAATGATGGATGCCAAGCACCTCACAAGGACCAAAGAATGGTCGCATGTCATCAAGCAAAGGTCCCCGGACGAAAATCAGTGTATGACACTAATTTCGCTCCTCTCGGTTGACGAGAGTCGCGGGTGACCATGACTTGTCGCTCCTAGAATTTCACAAATTGCCTAATGATGGATGCCAAGCACCTCACAAGGACCAAAGAATGGTCGCATGTCATCAAGCAAAGGTCCCCGGACGAAAATCAGTGTATGACACTAATTTCGCTCCTCTCGGTTGACGAGAGTCGCGGGTGACCATGAAATTTCCGCATGTAAATGACTTGTTGTTCCCGGAGGAACAAAAGGTGCAGAAGACTGTGTCAGCCTCTGCATGCTATCAAGCGTTCTGTCTTACAGATAGCAAAAGAATGTTTATACGGATAACCACTCGGGTATTTCCGCGTATCATCGGGCCCGCCGCCTCTGGATGATACAAGGGTGCGGAATGACCAAACTTGGTCTCTGCTTGTCATCGGGCCCGTCGCCTCTGGATGACAAAAGGGTGCGGATAACCGTAAGGTATCTCCGCGTATCATCGGGCCCGCCGCCTCTGGATGATACAAGGGTGCAGAATGACCAAACTTGGTCTCTGCTTGTCATCGGGCCCGCCGCCTCTGGATGACAAAAGGGTGCGGATAACCGTAAGGTATCTCCGCGTATCATCGGGTCCGCCGCCTCTGGATGATACAAGGGTGCAGAATGACCAAACTTGGTCTCTGCTTGTCATCGGGCCCGCCGCCTCTGGATGACAAAAGGGTGCGGATAACCGTAAGGTATCTCCGCGTATCATCGGGCCCGCCACCTCTGGATGATACAAGGGTGCAGAATGACCAAACTTGGTCTCTGCTCGTCATCGGGCCCACCGCCTCTGGATGACAAAAGGGTGCGGATAACCGTAAGGTATCTCCGCGTATCATCGGGCCCGCCGCCTCTGGATGATACAAGGGTGCAGAATGACCAAACTTGGTCTCTGCTTGTCATCGGGCCCGCCGCCTCTGGATGACAAAAGGGTGCGGATAACCGTAAGGTATCTCCGCGTATCATCGGGCTCGCCGCCTCTGGATGATACAAGGGTGCAGAATGACCAAACTTGGTCTCTGCTTGTCATCGGGCCCGCCGCCTCTGGATGACAAAAGGGTGCGGATAACCGTAAGGTATCTCCGCGTATCATCGGGCCCGCCGCCTCTGGATGATACAAGGGTGCAGAATGACCAAACTTGGTCTCTGCTCGTCATCGGGCCCGCCGCCTCTGGATGACAAAAGGATGCGGATAACCGTAAGGTATCTCCGCGTATCATCGGGCCCGCCGCCTCTGGATGATACAAGGGTGCAGAATGACCAAACTTGGTCTCTGCTTGTCATCGGGCCCGCCGCCTCTGGATGACAAAAGGGTGCGGATAACCGTAAGGTATCTCCGCGTATCATCGGGCCCGCCGCCTCTGGATGATACAAGGGTGCAGAATGACCAAACTTGGTCTCTGCTTGTCATCGGGCCCGCCGCCTCTGGATGACAAAAGGGTGCGGATAACCGTAAGGTATCTCCGCGTATCATCGGGCCCGCCGCCTCTGGATGATACAAGGGTGCATGTCACATGACCTCAGGGTCAGTATGACAAAGATTATGGGGCGGCCGACAAAAGCAAGGCTCTTGCTCCTACGTATCCTCCAATGAGGAATTCAGACCTACGTAGTTCTAGATAACTTGTGAGACTTGAAAAGTCTCCATCGGAAAATGCTGACATCTCCGGAAAAGGCGCAGATGACCACATTAGCCTCTGCTCATCAATCACACTTGGGGTCACTGAATGACGAGGTGCGGATAACCGTAAGGTGTCTCCGCGGGCTACCAGCTCTTGAGTCATGGCAACAAAAGGCGGTGTGGTCGACAAAAGCGAGGCTCTTGCTCCTACGTATCCTCCAATGAGGAACTCAGACCTACGTAGTTCTGGATAACTTGTGAGACTGGGAAAAGTCTCGGTGTTTTCTCCACTAAAATGCAAACATGCTTTAGCAAAGAGACAAATATTCCAACTGATTTAGAGCAGCATATGCTTTTTTGAGTGAAAAACAATGCGTCTACCGGGGAAGGAGAGTCTGCTGATGAAATCTCCCATAACCATAAATGAGATTTTGGATGTTAGCATTTCGTTTCTAAATGACCATTTAGAGGAAACACTGGGTTCGACAAAAATAGAAGAAATTCACTCAAAGTGTATCAATCTCGCACAGGTAAGTGTTTCATCCTAATTCCGAACCATAGATATGTCATGAATTGACTTTGCAAATTATTTCCTATCAAATCAAAAATTACATGTGTGATCATGGATCAATAGGACTTCCCTTGGGAATGGGTTCTTTTGGTGGTTTTTTTCGGCTTTTGTGTGTTTTTGGCTTTTGATTTTTCTGGCTTTTTCTTTTTCTGTTTTTTTTTGTTTAGTGCGGGGCGAGAAAAAAGTCGCTAGCGCACGGGATTTTGGTTGGTAATCAAAGGGAGAAGACTATTTTAGGTCGTGGTTCCCTTTCCTTCCTTTTTTGTTCATTTGGTGACAATTCTGTATTGTTCAGATATTGTCCGGTCCAAAGACCTCTCTGCACATTTCTTCTGGTTTCTTTTGACCAGGAGCTTCCTTCTTTTTTACTTTCTCCCATTCTTTGGTTGGGAATTTTCTTTCTTTTCTTTTTTCCTTTCTCCCACTCTTTGATTGGGGAATTTTCCTTCTTTTCTTTTTTTGCTTTCATTGGAAATTTTCCTTCTCTTTTTCTTTGATTGGAAATTTCCCCTCTATTCTTTTTTTGCTTCCGAGGGTAAGGATTGACATTCTCACCCTGGGTCAAGGTTTATGGTGAGTCAGGATTTTGGCTCAAAGCTTGTAGAATGGCTAGACATGATACATGTCAGGGTTTGGTTTGGTTCAAGGATAAAAGGGATGCCCCACATTATTTCCATGACACAAATGCAAAAATGATGATTTGGAAACTTTATGCAAAACTGGTCATGCATGCACCTATGTGGACACTCAAGTGTCAAATTTTTATGGTCATGTGATGCTAGGGCTCAGGATTTATTTCCTCTATTTTAAATCAACCCAATGTTTCCAAAATATGTTCTTTTATCAATTTGTGCATTCATTCGAGTCCATTTCGGGCGTCCGGGAAAATCTTCACAGCATTCACCCTTCAGGTGTATACACATTTTTTTTTCCAAAAACTAGCTATGATCAGCGAATTTTTCTTCAAAGAAAAGTTGGAAGTCATCTCTTTTCAAAAGCATGTTGGTTTTTCAGCTAGACAACTTATTTTTCTTTTTTTCTCCCTTTTTTTTTTATTTGTTCATTTCTTTTTCTCGTTTGTTTTTTTTCTTCTCTTTTTTTTTCATGAGGTATTTTGCTATCTAAACATGTGCATATTTTTGTGAGGTATTTTTGCTATATACACGCACATCTAAGGTATCTCTCTACCTAAACATACAAATATATATTTTGTGAAGTATTTTTTGTTTACATACACGCACATCTAAGGTATCTCTCTACCTAAACATACATATATATATTTTGTGAAGTATTTTTTTGTTTACATACATGCATATCTAAGGTATCTTTCTACCTAAACATACATATATATTTTGTGAAGTGTTTTTTTGTTTACATACATGCATATCTAAGGTATTTTCACTACCTAAACATACATATATATATTTTGTGAGGTATGACTACCTTCCGAGCTTGCGCTTGTTTTATTTAAATCCCCAGGATCATGAGCAACTAGGTGCATCCTACTATAAAAAGCGATCAAATAACAAACATAGATTCAAAAGGTACTAGGTTGCCTCCTAGTAGCGCTTCTTTAACGTCTTTAGCTGGACGCATGATGGCTTGTAGGTCACGGACCTAGTACTTTGCTTACCTTTGGCTTTGGATTTGGTCGCCTGCTGGTCGGCCATGTGTCGTAGGCAACGCTCTAACCTTTTTGTGGATGAGCTGAGGTTAACTCTAGAGGTGGTGGCGGTGTGTCTATTGCCCGCTACCGGCCATCCCAATGCTGCTGTGGTGTCTCGCCCTGCGCCTGCCTGGGGGCGCAACACTTCTAGATGAAAACTCGATTGGTAGGGGGCCTGATGACCCTGCTGGGGGCAACAGGCACTCCCTTGAACTGATAGAGACCCGTATTTAGAGCTGGCAACTCCAAGACACTGTTGGCCTTCTTCGGGTCCACTAGGTGTCTTGCGGGCACAATCCCTGCAAACAATAGATGACATCAGAAATCAGTTGGGGGAGGTGCATACTTACCTATGTCATGATGGCATGAGCTTGCTGGGGGGACGAGCGCCCTATAGGGCCGATAGAGGCCCGTAACCAGAGCTGGAAACCCCAGGGCCCTGTTGGACTTCTTCAGGTCCACTGGGTGTCTTTGTGGGTGCGATCCCTGCAAACAATAGAAGGTATCAGAAATCAGTTGAACCATATGCATACTTACCCATGTCGGGACGACACAGACCAACTGATACTTTTGCAGGGGGAGATTGGCATTGCGGTCGCTGGGCAGAATATTGCTAAGTAGCAATGTCATCTATGTAAGAGTGGTCATGTTGGTGCGCATGATCCGCACTCGTCTCTTTGCAGCGGCACGGGTGAAATCTTGCCCCAGTATGCATAGTAGCAGTGTGATAGCCTCCCTTTCTAGTTGTGCTCGCACAGTTGGCCCTCCTCCAATATCAGGGGGTGGCCCAGGAACCGTTAAAAGGAAACTACTGGTCCCTTAACCGGGAGTGCAAGTCTCGGTTAAGCATTTAAGGACAGAGGACCTTAAATTATCTTAAGGTGTGGATATGGAGCCCACTGAAAGTGAGGACGCGTAGTCCTCTAAAGGCGAGGGCGTGTAGCCCTCTGAAGTTCAGGACGTGTCGCCTTTCGAAGGCGAGGGAGTGTAGTCCTATGATGGCAAGGACGTGCAGTCCTCTAAAGGTGAGGGCATGCCCCCCTTTGAAAATGGGGAACATGTAGTCCTCTGATGGCGAGGACGTGTAGTCCTCTAAAGGTGAGGACGTGTAGTCCTCTGAAGGTGAGGGCGTGTAGCCCTACAAAGGTGAAGGCACATGACCCTTTGACGGCGAGGACGTGTAGTCCTCTGAAGTTGAAGGTACATGACCCTTTGAAGGCGAGGACGTGTAGTCCTCTGAAGGTGAAGGTAACTAGTACCCAAGGTGAGGGCGTGTAGCCCTCTCAAGGCGAGGACTTATAGTCCTCTGGAGGTGAGGGCGTGCAGCCCTCTGGTGGTGAGGACGTGTAGTCCTCTCAAGGCGAGGACGTGTAGTCCTCTAACGGTGAGGGTAAGTAGTACCCAAGGTGAGGGCGTGTAGCCCTCTCAAGGCGAGGACATGTAGTCCTCTGGAGGTAAGGGCGTGCAGCCCTCTGATGGTGAGGACGTGTAGTCCTCTCAAGGCGAGGACGTGTAGTCCTCTGACGGTGAGGGTAACTAGTACCCAAGGTGAGGGCGTGCAGCCCTCTCAAGGCGAGGACATGTAGTCCTCTGGAGGTGAGGACGTGTAGTCCTCTCAAGGCGAGGACGTGTAGTCCTCTCAACGGTGAGGGTAACTAGTACCCAAGGTGAGGGCGTGTAGCCCTCTCAAGGCGAGGACTTATAGTCCTCTGGAGGTGAGGGCGTGCAGCCCTCTGGTGCTGAGGACGTGTAGTCCTCTCAAGGCGAGGACGTGTAGCCCTCTGAAGGTTAGGGTGTGTAGCCCTACGAAGGTGAGGACATGCAGTCCTCTGATAGCGAGGGCGTGTAGCCCTACAAAGGTGAGGACATGCAGTCCTCTGGAGGTGAAGGCGTGCAGCCCTCTGATGGTGAGGACGTGTAGTCCTCTCAAGGCGAGGACGTGTAGTCCTCTCAATGGTGAGGGTAACTAGTACCCAAGGTGAGGGCGTGTAGCCCTCTCAAGGCGAGGACATGTAGTCCTCTGGAGGTGAGGGCGTGCAGCCCTCTGATGGTGAGGACGTGTAGTCCTCTCAAGGCGAGGACGTGTAGTCCTCTCAACGGTAAGGGTAACTAGTACCCAAGGTGAGGGCGTGTAGCCCTCTCAAGGCGAGGACATGTAGTCCTCTAGAGGTGAGGGCGTGCAGCCCTCTGATGGTGAGGACGTGTAGTCCTCTCAAGGCGAGGACGTGTAGTCCTCTGATGGTGAGGGCGTGCAGCCCTCTGATGGTGAGGACGTGTAGTCCTCTCAAGGCGAGGACGTGTAGTCCTCTCAACGGTGAGGGTAACTAGTACCCAAGGTGAGGGCGTGTAGCCCTCTCAATGCGAGGACGTGTAGTCCTCTGATGGTGAGGGCGTGCAGCCCTCTGATGGTGAGGACGTGTAGTCCTCTCAAGGCGAGGACGTGTTGTCCTCTCAATGGTGAGGGTAACTAGTACCCAAGGTGAGGGCGTGTAGCCCTCTCAAGGCGAGGACATGTAGTCCTCTGGAGGTGAGGGCGTGCAGCCCTCTCAAGGCGAGGACATGAGGTCCTCTGATGGCGAGGACATGTAGTCCTCTCAAGGCGAGGACGTGTAGTCCTCTGATGGCGAGGGCGTGTAGCCCTCTGAAGTTGAGGACATGCAGTCCTCTGATGGCGAGGACATGTAGTCCTCTCAAGGTGATAGGTACAAGCACCCAAGGGTCCACCCTTATGAGAAAGCAAGAGATCGACTCATCGAGAGGGTCGGTCATCCCAAATCCACAAGATTTGGACATTAGATGTAGGAAATCTATGCAGTTAACATGATTTTGAGGGATGCAAATGCATGCAACCTTTGTTGTGAAATTTGGGTAAATGCGGACTTTATATGAAACAATGCAATGTAATGGAAAGTTGTACAATGTTCATGGCATTCTTTCCCTATTTTGTGATTTTGATTTTGATTTGATTTTTTTTTTTTTTGGAAAACACAGATTGATTGCCATTTTGAAAAAGGTGATAATTCATGCAACCTCATCCTATCTTTTTGCAAATCTCTCCGGGAACTCCCTCAAAGTGTATGTTCTTTTTGATTTAGTCACTTGACCATTTTGGAGTGACGGCAATGGAGTCGTTTGATGTTTAATCAATCCATTGAAATCCTAGGGTTTGTCCCCTTTTTTGTTAAAAACATCGATGGGTTAGAACTTTTGATCGGCCCCTATGTTAACTTGAGGCTCATGCACGGTGCCCCTCATTGCCCCAGTGTAAGGCTTTGAGGTACCAATCGTTGCCTTTCGTCATGACCTTGTAGGAGGGAACCTATTGGGTGAGAACTTCTAATCTGCCCCTAGGTTCGCTTGAGGTTTTTGCATGGTGTCTTTCGTTGCCCCAGTGTAGGGCTTAGAGGTACCAAGTGTTGTCTTGTTTTCACGACCTCGTAGTGAGGAAGAATGAAAGAAGCAGTGGATTCTTGCAAAAAGAATTTTCCAAGGACGAGAAATAGTTGAAGGATCTTTCAGTTGATGGATTAAGTCAAATGACTCCTATGTAGAAGCAAGATGTTTTGATGTCTTGATGATGCTAAAGGATCAAGTGCTTCTAAGTTTTATTCAAGACAAGAATCCAAGAAAATCAAGATATATGATCAAGTTGATCTCTAGAATCTTAGGAAGAAGTTTCCAAATTGAAGAAGCAAAAGGTTTGACCAAGGAATTCTATCCTTTCAAATTGAGATTTGCTCTCTGGTAATCGATTACTAGCAGTTTGAAAATGTTTTAATTCAAATTTTTAAAACCTGTAATCGATTACATAAGTCTTGTAATTGATTACCAGAGGGGATTTTCAGAAAATAATTTCCAAGAGACATATCTATTCAAATGTTTTATGAATGGCCATTCAAATGTTTTAAAGAGAGTTTTCATTGCCCAAACAGTTTTATCCTCTCGAAAGATCAAGAGTTTTTCTGAACTGAAATGTCTTATCCTCTCAAAAAGATTCCTTGGTCAACCACTTGCTTATTCAATAAGGAATTTTTGATTGATCTTCATTTTACAATCTACCTCTTTTACGAGAGACCTCTTCTTCTCTTCTTCTTATTTCTGAAAAGGGATTAAGAGACCGTGGGTCTCTTGTTGTAGAGGATTCCTGAACACAAGGGAAGGGTTATCCCTGTGTGCATTGTTAATCCGAAAAGAGAGATTGATAGTTCAATTGGGGAATAGTCTTTGCATCTTAATTCAACCCCCCTTTTTCTTAAGGTAACTGAGGCCATTTGTCCAACATCCTATTCTTGATAACTCACTTCTCTCTAAAAAGACAAAATGAGGTCACATGAACGTCTATATTTTTACTTGAAAACACAGTCAATTAAATGCCTTTTTATTTTTTATTTTGAAACTTATTTTTTATTTTGAAACTTATTTGTTTTGAACTTTGCTCGTTGTTTTACGGCACCCCCACCAACGTGCAAGATGAGTAATCTCTGATTGAACGGTCTTGGAAGTCAACACTCAGGAGCGCAGGTTGCTTGAGCAAACAGACCAATGGCTTACACCCACATTCCGGTGAAAGTTGAATAAGCAAACATGCGTTTGTGAGAGGATGAGGGACAAAGATATCAACTTTATCCATTTCATTTAACATTGTAGCTGTGGTTTACAATAATGGCATAAACTTGGAAACCCTGATGAGTCATTAGGGACACCTAACAACAGCTTTCGAAATTGCCCCATGTGTGGCATCTCTTGTCAATGTCAGGATTTACACGCAATTCTCCTCAAATTTCAGCCAGCCCGCATCAATTAGACCTTGCACCTTACGCTTCAGAGCCCTACCATGCTCAATGGAACGCCCCGGGGATTCTCCGTGACAAGCACACGTTGCGTTTGAGTCGTATTCTCGGAGAAATGGAGGTTGATGAACCTTGGCTAGGGTTATGGCTACCATTGAATTATCAAGTAGATATGGGAGCAAGTCAGCATAGGACACTGGAATTGGGGTGAATTCTACAGGCTTTCTCGCTGCAAAATTCACTTCTTGGTTGGTGTTTTTGGTTTGTGCTAAAGGTGGTGTTCGTAATTGGAAGTGCGGTAGACAGACTTTGTGGTAGATTTAGGGATGACCTTTGTGGATAACTGGGTGGTGGGTAAGGAGAAAGTTTGTTATTGGCTGAGTAAAGATATTGTTGGGTTGGTGGGAAACTTGGCCGTACAGGAATGGCAGTCACAACATGGGTTTCTCCCTCATCCTCACCCTCTTTATTTGCCCCAGTTTTCTCAGTCGTCCTAGTAGGATGATCAAATTTGCCTCTTTTCGGACCCACATTGATCCTTTCACTAGCGAAGACCAAATCTGCAAAGCTTTGAGGGTGCGCAGCCCACCATCTTTTCATAGTAGAGTACCGATAATGTGTCTACCATCACGATTATCGTCTCCCTTTCCATTATTGGGGGTACCACCTGGGCCGCCAGATCCCTCCACCTTTTGGGCGTGTTCTTTGAATGATCCGTCCCCCTTTTTGCACATGTTCTGTAGTTGCATCCTATCCGGAACCATATCAAAATTGTACTGATACTGCCTAACAAAGGCAACCATTAGGTCCTTCCAAGAATGGACTCGGGAAGGTTCCAAGTTAGTGTACCAGGTAACAGCTACCCCAGTAAGACTTTCTTGGAAGGAATGTATCAGCAATTCCTCATCTTTTGCGTGTTCCCCCATCTTCTGACAATACATCTTTAGATGGTTCTTGAGACAAGTAGTCCCCTTGTACTCGTCAAAGTCCAGCACCTTGAACTTGGGAATGACCATGTTTGGGTATTAGGAACAACTTTTCTAGGTTAGCAAAGGCATAATCTTCACCTCCTTCAATGGCCCTGAGCCTTTCCTTTAGATGATCCGCCTTTCCCTTTTCGGCCATAGCAGGAGGGGCTCTTCCCACCGCAAAATGCAATGGTTGTGGTTGTGGGCGAAACTGAGGGCCCTCCAAAGTGTTTTCAAAGGGTATACCACCAACTGCTTGCCCTTCAGTGGCATATCCGAGCCAAGGCTCGAAGTCAGCTAGATTGTGGTGGGGAATTTCATGTGTCTCCCCCATGGTTTGAGAGATATGTGCCTGATCAGATTGAGGTTATTGGTTCTCAATGAGTATCGGAGTGGAGTTATTGAGATTTTCATTGAGAGTGTATGCCACATTGGGTGGTGTATAGTTGGGAGGCAAGCCATATGATGGGAAGGCGTGCTCGTTTTGAATTTGCACATCATGGGGTCGTCCGTACTTCCCAAATCTTTGCCTACCATATTTGAGGTTGGATGATTCATTTGCTTGAGGCCAGATGGGAGCATCGGGTTCACCTTAGCGATAGCACTAGTAGCGGCAACTATAACCGCATTGGCTTCCATTATCTTCTTCATGCTCATCATGGCCTCTATCATTGTGGCCATTTGCTCTTTCATGGCCTCCATTTCGGCCTTCATCTTTTCTTGCACCTCCTCTGCTTCACCCATTACTCTAGCTCTAGCACGAGTTCGGTAAGGGCGCCGTAAAGCGTGTCCTTTTCTTTTTGATAACAATGATTAAGTTCATTTTATTTTATTTTATCAAGGAAAGAATGCAACGAGCAATGCAACCAATGAAAAGCATGGATGCATGCGAATGATGTACAATTGAAGTATTGCGAATTTTTACGCAAGATATGGGGTTGAATCAATTTAGATTTTCAACATGGTCCATGACATCTTTGTCAAGGTGAAACTGGAAGTAACAAGGACATCAATAATCCTAAATATGTTTGGCAGTAGATGAAGCAGTGATGTGACTCGATTCATCTTTTGCCCCAATTTTGCAAGACGATTACTTCCATATTTCAACTTGACTTGATGAACCTTTTTGTAAAAGCATGAGCTTGGTTCAACCCTATAATCCAAGGAATGGCAATTCTGATCGCCAATACTTCAACAACATCTCATAGGGATGAATGACTCGGGCATACTTTAAGCTTATGCACGGAAAATGTAATTATGAAATTGAGATGCCCGAAGAAACACCATTTCCTAGTTAACCATGCATTAGGTACCATGTTCAATTATTTTGTTTTTAAGTGAAACGGGTTTATGATCCCAACATTGTTGGCTCGTGGTGCCTAACACATGAAACTAAGAATGTAGTGTGAAGTTTCACGCTTCCCCCTTTTTTTTGTTTTTGTTTTGTAGAGGAAAATACAAGGATGAGCAAACATGAAAACAAATGGTATGCAATTTTGCAGATCAAAAAGTTTGTTGAACGCATATGCATGATGATGCCATGACTCATGCAAAATGTGAGGCTGGAATATGATAACGGACAAATGCAGGATATGTCCATTATGATGTTATGAAGAGATGCTTATGCGATGCATGATATGAATGCATTTTACGGACACGAGAGCCCGGAAAATTATCTCTTCTTACTTGCGCTTTTGGGGGCGCAGTGCCCCATGTGTACAATTAAGAAGGTGATATGGACCTTCCGGCTTCCCGTGACAAAGGACGAGACCAACATACAATGCATGCTAGAGATAAAATGCGGGAGTGACTTGATTCGCACTGATTTTTGGAGTAAAAACGTGGGATAAACTCATTTTATTCAAAAAGTTATAACTAGTCAAGATCTGAGCGACAATACAAACTTCCTAGCGGTTTCTAATCATATGGTCCATTAAGTCTATCATATGTTGACAATAGCTGAGAAGTCCGTGGATCTTCTTGGGGGCGGAGTAGGTGTCCGCCATTGCTTTGGCCTTGGCTAGCAATCGGGGAAGTTCTTGACTCCTGTTCAAAGTAAGAGCAAATCGGTCCGTCCACATTGTTGCCTCTTGGTGCCATGAATCAATTACCCTCTCCCTTGCTTCGCTTTCTGCTGATATCTTGGCGTACTCATCCTCTAGCCTTTGCTCGTGAGTCGCCGCTAGATTTAGCTTCTTGGTACTTGGCGATGATAGCTAACATGTTGGTCTCTGTCTCGCATAAACGCTGAGACAAGCTTCTTTTGGACCTTGAACAAGCAATCAACTCCTCTTTCAGAACCATGCTATGTGCTCGCGACTGGTCCCTTTCTTCCCTTCGCAACTTGAGTTCATTATTGCTACCCCATAGAGCTCCACGAAATTTGTTCCGGCCATACTCTTCCTTGCGAGCCCTCTTGGTCTCTTGTTCAAGGGCTCTTGCGGTAATTGCATTCTCTTCCCGTAACCCGGTACACTCCTTCTGAACGTGTGTAGAAGCCAACTTGAACTTCTCCTTGGCGAGTTTTGCCTTTCCTAACTCGCTTTTGAGAGCTTGGACTTCTTCGTCCTCTTCCGGTGCTTCAAAATTCTCTTCGCTGACGACTTTTAACTTGGCGAGCCAATCTAAACCTCGTATGCGAACTTTCAGCCATTCGTGGTACCCACCAATGATGCCATTACGAATGCCTCTAAGCTCTTGATCTTTCCTTAACGGGGTTTCCCATGCCTTATGGATTCTTTGTATAGTCTTGGAATTTTGTGCGCCGAGATCCCTCACAAGGAAAGGAGACATGCTTTCTTCCGTCGGTGCTCCCCTCATGGGGTACCCTAGTTGTCTTATAGCGAGCGTGGGATTGTAATTAATACAACCCCTCGTTCCTACCAGCGGAATGTTTGGGTATCTTCCACATGAGAAAAGGACTCCTTCTTTTCCTTCCTTCCATCGGGGGAACCAACTGATTGTTCTACCTCCTATCCCGGCCAAGAGCTGGTCCCAATCCATTCTCCTCTTTTCAGTACACGAGCGATGGCTCAGGAGCGGACATGGATGTCTTGTGTCTTGTTGGAACAAGTGTGAAACCAACCAAACACAGAGGGCGGGTAAGCAACAGATGATCCGTGCGCTACTCTTCTCGCACCTTCGGTCAAATGTGTCAAATAGATCTGCCAAGACAGCTACCACCGGACTTTCCTTGCTATGGTGGTAGGCAAGGAAAGCGTCGATTGCTGCTAGGTCTACCAAACCATCCACGTTTGGAAAGAGGACGACCCCAAAAATTAGCAAAGCTAACACATCCATAAACGGGACCCAGTCTCCTTGATTGGCCATACCCCTCGCCTTGTCTTCTAGGTACTTCTGTGGTAGGCCCGCTATGCCGTTCCGAGTCTGTTTTATGCGGTCCAAACCTCTTGCTGAATCCTTGACCACAGTTGCAATTCTGCTCAAAGAGGGGAGACATCCGGAGGAAAGATATGGTTTTCTTCCCCCGAGAGGACATCCTAGAATTTTTTCAAATTCTTCAATGGTTGGTACTAATTGGAAGTCTCCGAATGTGAAGCATCTCAAAGGCTGGTCGTAGTATTGGGTGAGTGATGCAATGGCTTCTATGGACACCTCTGCTATGGTCAACTCTAAGATCTTTCCGTAAGTCTTGCGGAAGGCTTGCATTTGGAGGGGTTCCATCAACCGCCCTAATTCCTTGATGCTGGTGGTATCTGGGCTTTTGACCTTGACTTGGTAGAACCTCTTGCCGGTTTGATTTGTTCCCATGCTTACTAAAGTGAGACAAAAGCTAGTGCAAATCAAAACTCCGATATCTCATGGGTGGGATGGATGAATGCATGAAGAAATGCATATGACACAGATGCAATTTACGAATACGGGGGTCCGGGGAATTTGTCACCTTCTTAGATACGACATCTAGGGGTAGCGAAATGCCCCAACGCACGTTTTTAAGAAGGCGACACGGACCCCCCGTTGGTTTGTTTACAGTAGGGATCAAGACAGAACCCATATGCAATGCCTATGCAAAAGACACAATGCGGGAATGTGCACAGTATGACAATATTTACCGAACATAAGCAAAAGGGTATATGATACTCATGCATGGCAGTGTGAAAAATGGCACGCAGCGTGTTTGCTTCGTGCCCCTATTGAAGGGACCTATAAGGGAGAGAACTAACTAGGCTTTTAGCAATAATCCCCAAGGTAGTTATATCTCTCTTGATGGTTTCTAGAGGTATCATCCCCTTTGACGAACATATTGTAGCAGTAGGGACTACTAGCAACAATAGGTTTTCAAAGAGAAAAGCTCTAGATGAGGGTTCACTGTAATCAAGCAAGTCGGAGACCTAGCATGATTACAGATTCACCTCCACTCCTTATGCTCCCATGAACCCGGGTATAGGGCCCTTTTTCACTCACAGTGTGTGCAAATAGTGTTGGTGTTTGTGTGCATCAAATGAATAAATATTTACTTCATGCATACATTTAAAACGCACTAAAAGCAACAAAGAGTTTATATACACAAGAACATAATGAAAGGAAACCAACAAAGGGGTAAGTCACGGTAAAACATTGCACAAAATTAAATGGCCTAACTCTCTAAAAACAGTCCCCAGTGGAGTCGCCAACTGTCGCAACCTACCCTTCGGCGAGAGGGCGACGCGTGACTCGCGTGATGCGTGTTCCACGAGAGGAATACGCGCGGAGTCGCCACCAACGTTTATTTGAGGAAAACGTCGGAAAAACCGGAAAAGACGCGATCTACGAACTTTTAAGTGAAAGGTTCGGGAGTTGTATTTACGCACGGGGAAGGTATTAGCACCCCATACGTCCGCCCCAAGGGACGGCAGCCTTTAATCGAATGTGCAAACATGACTTTGATTTTTTATGTTCCCTTTTTATGTCTCTATATCCTTTATACCCTTTTTATATTTTCTCTTTTTGTGGTCGACAAGGGTGTTTCCCTTTGCTCCTACGTATTCCTCAATTCGGGATGAGAAAATCAGACCTACGTAGTTCTTTTGGAACAAAGTGTTTGGTTAAGTTGTTTTTGTCTTTTTTGCAAAATATGTTTTTATTGAACAAAAGGTCATTTAAGGTGTTGAACCATTAAACGGTCTTTTGATTTTGAAAGGGGAGAAACGTTAAGGCGTTGGACCATTAACGATCTCTTGTTTTTGAAAGGAGAGAAACGTTAAGGCATTTGGACCATTAACGATCTCTTGGGGTGGTCGACAAAAGCGGGGCTTTTGCTCCTACGTATCCTCAATTGCGATGAGGAAATCAGACCTACGTAGTTCTTGCAAAAGCGGTAAAGTTACATGTTGATTTTATGCTTTTGAACGGTCCATGTTAACCGATAAAAGCAAAGAGGACCGTTTAAGGCGTTGGACCTTAAAACGGTTTTTAGTGATTTTCGGACAAAACTTGATTTGTGAGTCTATTTTAGTCTTAGTTTCACTTTGGTTATTAATCAATTCATTCAAGGAAACTTCCAAAGAAAAACGTCCGATTGATTTTTTTGTTTTATTTTATTCAAAGATATTTTGTTTATTTTATTATTATTTTTCAAGATATTTTGATTATTTTATTATTATTTTACTTTTTTTGGTTTAACCGAGGTTATAGCGTGAACGATCGGTTAGATTTCATTTTAAAAGTGATTAAATGAGATTACAACACAAATGATCGGTTGAAATTCATTTTATCATTTATTAGGTGAGAAAACGGCTTAAATAAACGGTAAAAGCGCGTTAAAGACGGAAGAAAAGAAATCGAAAATAAAGATGAAAGCTTAAAAAAACAAGAAATGAATTGAAAGTCTCGGATTCGAAAACTTACCCGTTGAAGAACGAAGAACGGATGAAGAA
Source organism: Glycine soja (assembly GCF_004193775.1). Classification (NCBI taxonomy): domain Eukaryota; kingdom Viridiplantae; phylum Streptophyta; class Magnoliopsida; order Fabales; family Fabaceae; genus Glycine; species Glycine soja. Next base: position 15,731,792 of record NC_041018.1, on the reverse strand, counting down.
CGATGAAGAACGGACGAAAACCTTCACGGATTTGCTTACGGAAACATCTCGGAAGCGTTACGGAAGCACCTCGGCTTGGATTTTCTTCACGGAAACAATTTTTTTTCACCCAAAACAGCTGAAATACATAGCCAGGGGGCTGAGGGCTCCTTAGAACAGCCCCCTTCAGCCTTTTTATAGGAAAAAGGGGGAGGAGGTTGCCGCCCAGCTCGCCCAGGCGACCTTAGCTCGCCCAGGCGAGCTGGGTTGCTTCCTCCAGAAGCAACCCAGCTTCAAAAAACGTTCTGGAAGGCCCAATTCAAAATTTCAAAATTGCTATTTGCACCCCCCCCCCAATTTTGATAAGTTCACCCCCCCTCTTTCGTAATTTACGGAAAAGTTACGGAAGCCTTACGGAAGCATATAGGACTTGATTTTCTTCTTTTTTTCTCTTCCGTCTCACCCGTATTAAGTTAATTATGCTTATTTAGAGTTATGGGAATTTTACGGAAGCATTACGGGTGTCCCGGAAGCCCCGGAATCCCATTTTTCAACAAAACGGGGGGTGTGGTGGCCATCTAGCTCGCCCAGGCGAGCTAGGTTACTTCAATCTTAAGCAAGAAATTGCCCAGAAACCTCTAGAAGGGCCCAGATTCGAAAATTACTATTTGCACCCCCCATTTTACTAAATACACCCCCTTTAGCTTTTTTTGGTGATTCTTTTTTCGTAAAGTTACGGAAACTTACGAATTTCGTAACGATACTTATTTTCTTTCCGTAATGTTACGGAACCTTGCGGATTACATAATCATCCCCTTTTTGACTTACAGAATGTTACGGAACCTCACTTAATTATGCAACGATGCTTCCATTTGATTTCCGGTGTGTCACGGAAACTTACGGATTGTGCATCAATATATTTTTGGTTTTTCGGCATGTCCTGGAATTTCACAAATTGCCTAATGATGGATGCCAAGCACCTCACAAGGACCAAAGAAAGGTCGCATGTCATCAAGCAAAGGTCCCCGGACGAAATTAGGGTATGACAGGGAGGTAATGTTAGTTTCATCAAAAGTAACATGTATTGATTCCTTAATCGTCATAGTTCTTTTGTTGTATATTCTAAATGCTTTACTATGTAAGGAATACCCAAGGAAGATACCCTCATCTGCCTTAGCATCAAACTTTCCTAGACTTTCTTTACCATTGTTTAGAACAAAACATTTACATCCAAAAACATGTAAATGTGCAATATTTGGTTTTCTATTGTTAAAAAAGTTCATATGGGGTTTTCTTAAGAATAGGTCTAATTAATGCTCTGTTCATAATATAACATGCGGTGTTAACTGCTTCTGCCCAAAAATATTTTGGTAGAGGTGTGTCATTTAAAAGAGTTCTAGCAATTTATTCTAGGACTCTATTTTTCCTTTCTACTACTCCATTTTGTTGGGGTGTCCTAGGTGTAGAAAAGTTGTGTTCTATGCCATACTCATCACAAAACATTTCAAATTCACCTCCATGATCACTTCTGATGGAGATGATTTTGAGATTCTTTTTGTTTTGAATGACTTTGGCAACTCTTCTAAATGCATGAAATGCATCATTCTTATGAGTAAGAAATAAGGTCCAAGTATATCTAGAATAATCATCAACAATTACTAATGCATAGTAACTTCCACCAAAACTCATGACCCTAGATGGTCCAAACAAATCCATGTGTAATAATTGTAATGGTTGAGTGGTAGAAACAATGTTTTTAGATTTAAAGGATACTTTTGTTTGTTTACCTTTTTGGCATGCATCACATAACTTATCTTTTTCAAATTTTAATCTAGGCAATCCAATAACTAGATCTTTTGAAATTAACCTATTTAGATGATCCATGTTAATATGAGCAATTCTCTTATGCCATAACCATGGATCACAAACTTTACTTAAAAAGCATCTATCATTTACAGATTTTTGTTTTAGATCAATCATGTAGACATTATTTTCTCTAAAACCTATATGTTCAATATCTTTGTCATGCTCATGCTTAATAACACATTTTTCAGAATCAAACGATACTTTATATCCTTTATCACATAATTGACTAACACTTAATAAACTATGCTTCAAACCTTCTACAAGCAACACATTTTCAATAGGAGTAGAAGAACTCGTACCTATTTTACCGACTCCAATAATTTTGCCCTTGTTGTTGTCGCCGTATGTAACATGTCCATTTTTCTTGGGAGAAATAGTTGTGAATTTGGATACATCACCGGTCATGTGCTTGGAACATCCACTGTCTATGTACCATTTCTTCCTTATAGAATCTTCTTTGTTATTCTCATCAGATTTTGTCATGAGACACATGTTGACTTGGTCTCCATCATCATCTTTGAGTAACCTGTTCCTGAAAATGCTTTTGAAAGACAGAGAATCTAAAGAGGCCATTAATCTTGAAGTTGTTAGACTTTCTACAAGAAACCTACTCTGATACCACTTGTTGGATCGAGTGGCCTCAGAATAATTAAGAAGGGGGGGTTGAATTAATTATTCCTAAAACTTTACCAATTAAAAAATTACTCTTTTAACGCTTTTACTAAATTGTTAAGAGAATAAGGAGTAGAAGAGAAACTTAACAGAAAGTAAAAGCGAAAATTAAATGCACAGCGGAAAGTAAAAGAGTAGGGAAGAAGGAAACAAACACACAAGAGTTTTTATACTGGTTCGGCAACAACCCGTGCCTACCTCCAGTCCCCAAGCGACCTGCGGTCCTTGAGATTTCTTTCAACCTTGTAAAAATCATTTTAAAAGCAAAGATCCACAAGGGATGTACCCTCCATTGTTCTCTTTGAAACCCTAGTGGATGTACCCTCCACTAGAACTGATCCACAAGAGATGTACCCTCTCTTGTTCTCAGTCAAACCCAAGTAGATGTACCATCTACTTGTACCACAAAGAATGTACCCTCCAATGTGTTAAGACAAAGATCTCAGGCTGTTACACCTTTGATACTTTGTGAATGGGGATACAAAAGAATTCTCAGGCGGTTAAACCTTTGAACGCTTTTGTATTAGGGAATGGGAAGAATCAAAAGAATTCTCAGACTGTGTCGTTTTGAATTCTTTGACAAGGAAAAAGGGAGACACAAAAGAATCCAGGCGGTTAGTCCCTTGTTCTTTTGGAAAAGAGAGAAGAGAGACACAAAAAGAATTTAGGCAGTTAGTCCTTGGCGAATTCTTTTTGGCAAAGGGAGAAGAGAATGAAAAGGATGAATAGCACAAGTTTTCAAGGTTTGGAAAACCAGAAAACTTCAGAAAGCTTTTGGTACAAAGAAGAAGAAGTTCAAAGAGATTCAAGGCTTGTAAAGGATTGTATGAAATAAGTGTTTTAAGATTGTTGAAATGTAAAACAAAGCCTTGCTTTTATAGACTCTCCACGTCTGGTCAAGAAGACCATTCAGAAGAGTTATAACTTTTAGAAAAACTTAAAACCCATTTGAAAAAGTCAAAACCTTTTTGAAGAGTTACATCTTTAGATTTTTCATAAACAAACACTGGTAATCGATTACCAAATAAATGTAATCGATTACACAAAGCTTTTGAGTGAAACAATGTGACTCTTCACTTTTAAATTTGAATTTCAACATTCAAGGACACTAGTAATCGATTACCAAAACATTGTAATCGATTACAGCCTTTTGAAAATATTTGGAACGTTGTAAATTCAGTTTGAAAACTTTTTCAAACTCATTTTGCTACTGGTAATCGATTACAACAATATGGTAATCGATTACCAAAGAGTAAAAACTTTTTGGTAAAGGTTTTGTCAAAAGCTCATGTGCTATTCAAAGTTTTGAAAAAACTTTTTAATACTTATCTTGATTGAGTCTTTTCTTCATTCTTGAATCTTGAGTCTTGAATCTTGATCTTGATTCTTGATTGTAGACTTTCTTCTTGAGTCTTGAATCTTGAATTCTTCTTGATTCTTGAACTCTTGACTTGTTCTTGATTCACTTGAGATGTTCTTTGATTCACTTAAGTTGTTCTTTGAACTTTTGAGCTTTTTGTTCATCACCTTTGTCATCATCTTTTTTTGTCATCATTGTTATCATCAAAACATCTTTGAATCATTGTTGATTCATCATGAAAATAGAACACAAAGCCAAAAGAAGCCATAAACCATAGCATGTCATTGATTAAAACGAAGTCGTAATCGATTACAACAGAACAAAACGCCAAAAAAGCTTTAAACCAAAACATGTAATCGATTAATACGTAGTAGTAATTGATTAAAATAGACAATTTTGAACCATAACACCCCAAACACATAAATGGTAATCAATTAAATCATAGGGTAATTTATTAAAACATAAAGTTTCAAAAAATTGATGAAACATATAAACACATTGTAGTCAATTAACACGAAGGAGTAATCGATTAAAACAGAGAAAACTATGAAATAATCAAATTAAAAGATGCATTTTTCAGAAATAAAATCAACTATACATCAGCATATCAACATACTAAGACATTTAAAGAGAATTAATAAACACATTGAGCATATATAACAGGTTGCATGTACTAAGCTTAACCCTCATTCAATACTAGACCCATCTAAGATATCTAGTTCATTCCTAATGAAGAAGAACCTATCTCTAGCAAGAGGTTTAGTGAAGATGTCAGCTAGTTGATGCTCACTATCAATAAACTCAATGCATCAATCACCCTTTGATATATGATCTCTAAGAAAATGATGTCTTATCTCTATATGTTTGGTTCTAGAATGCATGACAGGATTTTTAGATAGATTGATAACACTTATGTTGTCATATTTCAAAGGAATGCGATCAAGGATTACTCCAAAGTCTTCAAGTTGTTGTTTCATCCAGAGACTTTGAGCACAACAACTTCCATCTGCAATATATTATGCTTTTGTAGTGGATAGTGCTACATAAGCTTATTTCTTGTAATTCCAAGATACAAGAGAGCTTTGTAAGAGATGACATGTCCCACTTGTGCTTTTCCTATCTAGTTTGCACCCTGCAAAATCAAAATCTGAAAAGCCAATTAGATTTAAAGAGGTACCTTTAGGATACCACAAACCAATATTGGTTGTGCCCTTAAGGTACTTAATGATCCTTTTAACAGTTGTCAAGTGAAATTCTTTAGGATTAGCCTGATACCTTGCACACAAGCAAGCACTAAGCATAATATCTAGTCGACTTGTAGTTAAGTAAAGAAGTGAACCAATCATACCTTTATACCTTGACTCATCAATTGATTTACCTTTCTCATCTAAGTCAAGATAAGTTGATGTTGCCATTGGAGTTGATGCTTCTTTGCACTTTTCCTTGACGAATTTCTTAATTAGTTCTACATAGTATTTGGTTTGACATAGGAAGGTTCCATGTTTCATTTGCTTAACTTGAAGTCCAAGGAAGAAGTTCAACTCTCCCATCATAGATATCTCAAATTCTTTCTGCATACAACTGAAAAATTCCTTACACAAAGTTTCATTAGTAGCATCAAAGATTATATCATCAATATATATTCGCACAACTAACACTCATTATTTAATCTCTTGATAAACAATGTTTTGTCAACTTGACCTCTAACAAAAGATTGCTCAATTAGGAATTTTTCAATCTCTCATACCAAGATCTAGGTGCTTCTTTCAAACCATACAGAGCCTTTTCAGTGTATAAACATGATTAGGATGTTTGTAGTCCATGAAACCTGGAGGTTGGTCTACATATACCTCTTCTTCAATGTATCCATTGAGAAAGGCACTCTTTACATCTATTTGGAATAATTTGAAATCCATAAACATGCAAAAGCAAATAGCAACCTAATGGCTTCTAACCTTGCAACAGGTGCATAGGTTTCATCATATAGTCAATGCCTTCCTCTTAGTTGTACCCTTTTGCAACCAATCTGGCATTGTTTCTTACTATGATGCCTAATTCGTCAAGTTTGTTTTGAAACACCCATTTGGTTCTGATTAACTTGTGAGAGGTAGGTTTAGGAACTAAGTCCCACACTTCATTCCTTTTAAATTGATTTAGCTCTTCACGCATAGCCATTAACCAGTGTTCATCATACAAGGTTTCATCTATGTTTCTAGGTTCAATATGGGAAACAAAAGTCATGTTATTGCATAAAATCCTGAGTCTAGAGTGAGTAGAAACTTCCTTTGATATTTCTCCAATAATGTTATCCAAGGAGAGGTCTTTTTGAGTTCTTCATTCTCTAGGGAGGTCTTTAGGAGGTGTGGCAGTGATTTCAATGCTTTGCTCCAGTTTTTCAACTTTGGATTCATCTTCAGGAGTAGAATCTTTATCTTGAAAACCTGCATCTTCATTTTCCAAAGAATTTTCTTAAACAATAGAATTAGTTCTATCACACCCAACATGAATAGATTCTTCCACATATAAAGTTCTCCTATTGAACACTTTATATGTTTTACTTTGCAATGAGTAACCAAGAAAAATAGCCTCATCGACTTTTGAATCAAATTTGCCAAGAGATTCTTACCCATTGTTTAAAACAAAACATTTACAACCATAAACCCTTAGGTGAGATATATTTGATTGTTTTCCTTTGTAAAGTTCATAAGGGGTTTTCTTTAGAATAGGTCCTATAAGTATCCTATTTAAAGTATAACAAATAGTACTCACAACATCAGCTTAAAAGTACTTTGGTAACTTTGTTTCGTTTAGAAGAGTTCCAACTCCTTCTTCAAGGGATCTATTGTTCCTCTCCACAACACCATTTTGTTGAGGTGTTCTTGGGGTGGAAAAGTTGTGGTGAATTCCATTTTCTTCATAAAACTTTTCAAAAAATCATTTTGAAATTCATCTTCATGATCACTTCTAATTGAAACAATGTTAAGACCTTTTTCATTTTGAATAAACTTAGCAAGTTTGCGAAAAACATCAAAAACTTCATTTTTGGTTTTCAAAAGCAAAGTCCAAGTGAACCTTGAATAATAATCTACAATTAATAAGCCATAGTAATTTCCACCTAAACTCATAGTTCTTGAAGGTCCAAATAAATCTATGTGAAGTAGTTCAAGGGGTTTTGAAGTAGAAACAACATTTTTTACTTTGAAAAGAATTTTTAACTTGTTTCCCTTTTTGACATGTTTTTCATAATTTATTTTTCTCAAACTTGAGTTTTGGAATACCAATTACTAAGTCCTTTTTAACTAGATGATTGAGATCATGCATGTTTATATGCGCAACCCTACGATGCTATAACCAATAATCATCAATCTTACTTACCAAACAACTAAGTTCATGAAATGATGCATGTTTAATATTCAACATGTAGATATTACCTATTCTTTTACCTATGTGAACAACCTCACCAGAAATAGCTTCATAAATGAGACAACAATTCTTGTTGAATTCAATTTTGAAGCCTTTGTCACATAGTTGACTAATGCTTAAGAAGAGATTGTGCTTTAGTCTATTAACATATAGAACATTTTTTATTTGTGTCTTGTGCTGATTTCCAATGTTTCCTTCTTCCATAATTCTTCCCATATTGTTGTCTCCAAAAGTGACATATCCTTCTTCTTTTGACACAAAATCTGTAAGTTTGGACTTGTCACCCGTCATGCGTCTGGAGAAACCATTATCCAAGTACCATAGTGGGTCCTTTGCTTTTAGGCACACCTACAAGACAAAATCAATTAGAGAGAGGTGGTACCCAATTAAGGCTGGGTCCAATGGGGTTAATTTCCACAATTAAATCTTTAGGAATCCATATACATTTGCCTCTAGGAACGTTAAATCTCATAACATAGCATTTATAAGATGTGTGTCATCTTTTCATGCAATTATGACAAAGTCTTTGCTTTAGGCTTAGAATGCACTATGTTTTTTTTATTTTGGAGACTTTGTTTAGGTTCACTTTTTTGAAGGATGCAAACTTGGTTTTCTTAGAAAAGGTAGTTTGCTTGTTATACCCCAAACCAGTCTTATCGGTAGTATGCTTTTGCATACTAAGTAAATGAGTAAGATCACTCTTTCCTTTGTTCATTTTTCTAAACAGATCTTGAAGATAGGAAAGCTCAGTTTGCAAGTTCATACGTTCTGCATAGTGATCCTTTTTGAACTTTTCAAACTCAAATTGCAAAGATTTGTAATCATCCATATTAAGAGAGGTAGATGCATAAACACAACAAGTGGCTTTATAGCTTGAAACAAGTTTTTCATTTTCTTGTCTCAATTTATCTAGCTCACTTTGTGTTGAAGCCAATTTTGTGATATGTAGTTTTAGATCGCTTATCATATTTTTGTTTGAAACACCAAGCCTTTGCGTTTCTTCATGCATTTCATTAAATGCTTCCAAAACTTCTTCAAATTCAGATTTATCTCAGTTTCTTCAATGGTTGAGGAGTCATCCATTGAGTCTGCCATCAAGCATACATTTGCAACTTCTTCTTCACTACAAGACTCAGAGGATGTGGATGGATTGTCTTCCCAAGTTATGTAGGCCTTTTTCTATTTTCTGTCATTCTTTCCTTTTTTTAGCAAGTTGTTTTCTAAGGTAGATAGGACATTTAAATTTGATGAGACCTTGTTTTCCACATTCGAAGCATGTAAAGGTGTTGTTGTTGCTTTCTATCTTCTTTGAAGGTTTAGAGAATTTTCTATCTTTAGATCTTTTGAGAAATTTTCCAAACTTCTTCATCATCAAGCTAATATTCTCCGCATCTTCATCATCACTAGAGCTATCTTTGTAGTCTTCCTTTGAAGAACTACCCTTGAGTGTAATTCCTTTTGTTTTTTGTTTCTTCTGTATGAGATTATTGAATTAACTCATGTTCATATGCACGCAATTTTCCAAAGAGAACTTCCATCGACATTAATGCTAAGTCCTTGGATTCCTTGATCGCTATGATATTTGGTTCCCAAGTTCTTGTAAAACAGTTGAGAATTTTGATATTCAACTCATCATATTCAAACATTTTTCCAAGACCAAGAAGGTGATTCATAATATGGGTGAATCTTGTTTAAAGTTCTGAAATAGTTTCCCCATTCTTCATTTGGAAAGCTTCATATTAAGATACAAGAGTGTACTTTCTTGCTTTTCTTCCATTCGCAGTTCCTTCATGAGTGACTTCAAGCATTTTCCATATTTCCTTTGCACTTTTACACCTTGCAGTACGAAAGAATTCATCAGAAGATAAACCTGAAGTTAAAATGTTTTTAGCTTTTTGATCATCTTGCATTTTTCTTTTCTCATCATCTTTTATATCATCCCATTCTTTAGGTACCGATTCACTATTTACTTCTTTAGTTGGTATAAATAGACCTTTAGCAATAGCATTACATGCACCAGGATCAATTGACTGAATAAATATTTCCATTCTTTTTTGCCAAAATGAAAAATGTTCTCCCTCAAACAATGAAGGTCGACCAAGAGATACACCCTCTTTAAAAGTGATTTGTTTAGAGCCCATTTTAGAAAAAACTGTGAACTTGAGAAACTTTCAAGATGTAGCTCTGATATCAATTGAAAAAGATTATGGAACTCACAAACCAAGAGGGGGAGTGAATTGGTTTCTAAATCGAATCAGGCTATACAAAAAACCAGAGTTAAACAAAACTTCTTTTCCAGGGATCATAGCACAAACTTTTGATAAACCAATATTTAATCAATCATCCTTTACACAAAATATTTTGTTGAAGTTCTTTCTTAAAAGATATTTTCTTTAACCTTCAATAAATTGATCAAGAATAGAATGATAAAAAAAGATAATATTAAGAGAAAATGTACACCAATTTTTATATTGGTTCACTATTTATCTCTAGAGAAGTTAATCCAGTTATCTAATCTAACCCAAATTAGATTTTCACTATGCATATAGAATTCTTACAAGCAATCACAATCAATCTCCGTTCCTAATCCAGAAACAAAGACTAAGGCACCCAACCCTAGGGTCCTTTATGAATTAGAGCCTAAGAAAAACCTACCCTTAGCCCAACCTAGAAAAACCTATTCTAACATGCCTTCAAAAATTTATGCATATACTAACAATATACACAAAAAACAGAGTCAAAGAAAGACACAATCTGATCAATCATACGCAAGAATCTTGCTTAAGTGAATGAGTGTCTTCTTGAACTCAAGAGAAATTCACAACTCACTTTTCACCATGAGATCTTCAAAAATGAAGTTTAGAAGTTGTGAGTCACACTTTTCCTAAGCACTTAATCTTCTCTCTTTATTCACTTATTTCAGCTTGCATTTTTTAGCACACAGAAGTGAGAACAAAAGGTGGCTATTTATAGAGAAAATAGTTATAACCACCTATAATTGATTAAATATCCAATGTAATCGATTATTTCAAAGAAGTGATCGATTATATTATCATTTCAATCGATTAAAGTGTTATTGATCACTTCTGGGAACACTTTTAAGAGCAAAGTAATCGATTATGATCATCTGATAATCGATTAAAGCAGACTCCTGAAAAACCAACCATTGTCTCAACCGAACTATGTAATCGATTACAATTAGCTTGTAATAGATTAAATCGATACAAAAAACTTCTCTACAAGCTACAAACACTTGTGTAATCGATTATGATCATGCTTGTAATCAATTAAAATAGAGTTTTATGCACTGAAGAAAGTTACCGACTTTAAAAACACTCTTCTTATTCCTACATGATGATGCATTATGTACATATGAAAATATAGAGACTAAGATGCAACACACAATACAATAATCAATACAAATGTCACTCAAGAGAGTTGGACATGTAAATGACAAAACTTCTTCAAGCTTCAAGAATTAGTCTTCATGTTGCTCCTCCTACCTCTAACACCCTCTAGCTCACAATGCATGCACTTGAGCATTTTCTTTGACATCCCCCCAGTGTGAGAGAAAGAATTCTCTCGTGTGTCATTGCCCCTGATTGTTTTGCTTGCTTGACGTACAACCATAGCTTGAAATCTGATGTTGCTCCCTCCACGTCGTGAAAAAATATCGAGTTGTCGTTCATGTTCCAAGACCATAGAGAAGGCTTGTTGAGTGCCTAACAATGGCTTCATCATCAGAATGTTGCTCCTCATCATGACAGGTTTCATTTAATCCCATAAGGAATTGCATAAGTTTCTCCTTTTCCACCCTTTCATTGAATTTATTCATCCCACCACATGTGCAAGAGAATGACTCTTGGTAAAAGGCCAATTCATCCCATAAAGCTTTCTTTCTGTTGTAGTAGACTAAGATTGAATTTGTACCTTATCAGTGTTCAACAATTTCTTGCTGGATTTGGTAAATCCTTGATTCATTGCCCTACAAAAATTGATTAGAAAGATCTTTCCATACAGTTGTTGTTGTGTCCATGCAGATAATGCTGGATGCAATCACTGGGCTCATTGAATTTAGTATCCAGGATAGCACCATGTCATTGCAACGTTGCCAGGAATGGAAAGCTTTATCTGTGGATGACAACTTCTTGATGGATTTGTCAATTATCCCAATCTTGTTCTTTGCACTAAGGCTAATGCGCATTGCCCAACTCCATTGTCCATAGTTGTGTGGCTCAAGGAGTTGGGAGACCAAGATAATGCTCGGGTTGTCTGAGTTGTGCAGTGTAAGTGGGTTTTCATCCATAGTTCCTTTGTTGTTTGCCATTGTGTATTGTTTTCATTAATACACTCTAAATAATTAATAATAATCATGACCAACAATGCCACACTTAGAAAATCACATCATATTGCATTTGTAGAACAAATAGTTGAACTGTGCCATTCAAAAAGATTAAGCTGCCACCCTCTAAATTTTACAATTCATTATATATTGTAACTTTTAATGCTTTAGGTGGTTAATAGGGATGCTTATCACATGAGATAATACTCTTTTTGTCTATTTAAGCTACAAAATGAGAGTGTTTTTCTTATCAAAATAAGAAGCTTGCTTTCTTTTGCTATCAAAATAATTATTTTTCAGTAAATTTATGGAAAAATTAGTATTTATTATGATACATGTGATTCAATTGTGAAGTTAAATAATTATTTTTCGGCGATTTTTTTCCCAAATTATTTTTTCAAAAGTTGGCAAGGTGACTCACACGATAACTCTCACACATGTAACTACACAACGTTTCGAATAATACAATACATGTGGCGATGTGATGCTTCATAAAAAATTGATTCAATTACAAATAATATGTATTAATACATTAATTTAGAGAATGTAATTACATTTAATTAGTCTAAATTTGAATTTTACAATTTAGACATAATTTTTGAAAATTATAACCTACAAAACAATCAATTAAAAAAATTGAACATGATTTATGGAAATTAATTACATTAATGAGTTCATATAAACTTGTAAAAATGCATGATTACTTTAATGAGCATACAATGTTAAGGTTGTGAGTCTTACAATATCATATAGATTGAAGAATTTTACATAAAAATTTACTACAATATTAAAGTTGTTAGAATAAATACATAACTTGAGTGGCATGAAATTTTAGATTAAAAAAATTATTTTTTCGAGTAATAATCAATGAAACAAGTGTTACTCATATAAACAACTCAATGAATTTATCATCAAGTCATTACCTTCAATGAAAAAATTATTAAACAACTTTACTTAACTTTAAACAATTCATTTAAATAGCCACATTGGAGATACCATTGTCTTAATAATCAATTAAAAAACCAATCAACTTTTTTTACCTTTTATCTTACTTGAATTCTGTTATGACTTGACAATATATAAACCATACTACCTGTTAGCAGCATAATACAATAACGTAGGTTTCTTTTTCCTCCGACCTTCACTCCATTTTTTTTTGTCTTAAACAAAGAGATACATTTTTTTTAAATCAACCCAAATTTTTTTACTGTCTTTTTTCTCCATCTCTTTCATTAAAAAACAACTTTTTTGGTACTATTTTATTTTTCCTTCTTCCATTGAAAATTGACACACATTAAAACAATTTTTCAAAACAATTTTTCCCATTTCCGTTTTACATTTTCAGAAGCCCCGATAGTTTCACCCCCTTTCTCCAACTTCCATTAACATTCTCATCTTCTCCGTGGGCGCTCTCTGTATCACCTCCGTCGGCACTGTTCTTCGATCTAAAGTTGTTCAACCACAGGTTTGTCTTCACTTTTCTCTCTTTCTCTCACTGTCTATGACCTACTTTTTAGGGTTTAGGGTTTTTAGTATGTGCGTGAATTGGGGAAGCTAAGAGCAAGAAAAATTTTCATTGTGAATCTTGTGAGAAATTATTATTGAAAATTTATTTGATTAATTGATTGTTGAATTTGTGCTGAGTTGAAATTATCCTTGTTAATTGGTTTGAAGTTTGGAAACGTACAAATATTATCTGTGCCTAGTATATATTTTAGTCTTTCAACAAAGAAACAAAAGGGAATGAAATAAAAAAAAATGTACTGAAATAAAACCCAATAAACATTCTGTTCTGTTAAAACCTAAGGTTACTGTAGATTGTCCAAGATCAAGAATGAGAATTAAGGAGACAATCACAAAACCAAATCCATTGCCTCTATAACTGGCGCTGACCAAGATGTGCCTGGAGGATTCACATGGACAATTATTTATTTTGTGAATGTGCATGATGAGAACTTTTTTTTGTAATTAGATAACGTGCTGATGTAGAGTTGTGTGGGTATAAGATGGCTACTACGGTGGCATAGACAGGTTTTAGTAGTGCCCACGGCTGTTAACAATAATAAATTGAATGATAATATCCCAAACCATTATAGTAATTTCATTTTGAGGTAATTGCCTTCATAAGAGCCTTCAAAAGATCCTTGTCAAATGATATCATGTGAAAATTTGAAAGTAGGTCCAACTACAATGAACCAACACGGGTTCTAGAAGAACCAATACAAAGACAATTACCAGATATAGCTACACAACAAAATAGCTCGTTTATTGGGACAATAAAGAATGAAAGAAACACACTACAAAAGACAAAATAACTAACATAGCAGACATATAATGGGATATATTATACAATAGAATATATGCCAAAGGGCAGCAATGGAAACTCATAAAAGTTCAAAGTACAACTACAAACAACTACTCTAACAGACAAAATCAGCAGACCATGCTATTGAGTAGGATTTATTTATTTATTATTTATTTACTAGCTAAACAAGAATGTTATAAAATTTTATCCTTTTTTTTTCACAGCCTAAATGGTGTGTTTTGCTATGGTTTTGGTCTGGTTTTTTAATCCATTTGTTCTGCCTCTTTGGGTTTTCTAGCAGTGGCAGATTGACAGTGCAACCCTCCTATTGTTTCTTCTTTTGAGTAAGTTAAGTTCACTGGTTCAAGTATTTTGGCACCCCCAAGGTGGGACCTAAAGGATTAGGATTTCCATGGAGACTGACAGACCTGACGGCCGGACTCCTAATCAACTGAGACCCCTGGCCTACTCGTGTTCCATCCTGCATCGCGCCCATGGTTCGGCCAGTTGGGCTCAAGGAGAAACCAAAGTGCTTGCTGCTGTTTATGGACCCAAAGCCGGAACCAAGAAGAATGAAAACCCCGAAAAAGCATCCATTGAAGTTATTTGGAAACCGAAGACTGGACAAATTGGTTGGAGCAATACTATACTGTACTCAACTCAACTCTTTCTTTTTTCATTAAAAAAAACTAAATTAATATCTTTTTTCCATGGTATAGGAAAAATGGAGAAGGAGTATGAGATGATATTGAAGAGGACTTTGGAAAGCATTTGCATTCGAACAATATATCCCAACACCACCACTTCAGTTATAGTCCAGGCAAGTTTTGTTCTCAGTATTAGAAATTTGGTTTGTTACATGTTTTATAATTTATAATTACTTAGTAAAGAATCTAGAGAGAGAGAGAGAAATGCAGAGTTTTATTATTTCAATGCTGAATATTTTCTTAGTTACAGAGAATGAGTTTAGAACTCATATATAAAGATAGCTTGCACTGCGAGTCAAGCTGTAACAACTAACACCACCTGTCATACAATTGACAGCTGTTACAAAACTAATTGTAATGCTGAGTCAGCTCTCTGACTCAGCTTATACTCTATCACATAGATTAAAATGACATGGTGCTTTGCAACTACCTTTTTGGTTTTACTCTAATTTGGATGATAAGGACTATGCTGCTCTGTGGTTCTTTCGTATGAACGATTCTCAGTTTAAATTGGAACTTTTATTTTCTTGATTGCTTTATAAATATTTAAGTGATTTGTGTGATTTGTAGTTAACTGATATCTTCACTCTTTGTTTCTGCCACAGGTTGTCCACGATGATGGTGCTGTATCCTACTTAAAAATCCAGTTCTAATATGATTAATCTGGTAACTGTTTCTTTAAGGATATGTTATTGTTTACTGTTACTGCAACCTTCCCTTTTAATACTTTATGATTTGATTTATCAGGACATGTATTCCTTAGGATTTTAGTCTGATGCTGAAAGTACAACACAGCTTGTCTTTCAATTTCAAACCTATTTTTTAAGTGGGTAGTGTTATACACTGTTGAAAATGGAAGGAAAAACTAATCCTTTGAGAGTCATAAGGTGCTGTAAATGTTCTTTATATCTGTGAAATATTTTTGTGCTATTTTTCTAATCTCATTTTATGGAAATTTGTTCCCTTTTCTTGACATCAAAAGGGCAAGGTATGAGATCTTGCCGGCTTGCCATTTTGATTGCTTGTGACATGCATGACAATGTATAATAATAATAATAATAATAATAATAATAATAATAATAATACTAATGATCCATACACCATGCGGTACATGCATGAGTGCAGTTTCCGTTCAATGGTTGACTATTAGAATGAGTGGTGGGTAGTGGACTAGTGGTATCCAGTCATTCTGTTCAGGCCTTCATGGGCAACGGGGCAAGTTATTGCTTTTTAACGACTATGAAAGAACAAATAAGACTATCATCATTTCCATCAAATATATACATTTCAGTTTGATTTTATTGTTTATTATATTAGGGGTTGGAGACCCAAAGTGATCAATATTCAATATATATGCTTCTCAATCTTTTGCTCCTTTTTCTTGACTTAATATGTAGCTTCTTCCATGTGCAATAAATGCAGCATGTGCTGCACTTGTGGATGCTGGAATTCCCCTAAAACATCTTGCTGGTAATCTAGACTAGTTGGTTTTTGTCTTTTTGTTTATTTCTATGTTTTCATACTATTAAAAATAATGAATTCTCATCCTTGTCTCTACAGTTGCAATATGTTGCTCTGTAACAGATAGTGGTTGCATTATATTGGACCCGACCAAAGATGAAGAGGAGGTTAGTAGAACCATTTTTGGTTAATTAGTTTTATTTTATATTCACCTAATGTCTATTGCTGTCATGACAAGCCTTTCATCATTGATGTTATAAGGCCAACTCTTTTATTCTTTAGCTTTTTTTGTTTGAATAAATTGAAGTATCCTCATTTGAGGTTTGATTTAACTTAACCGCTCTTATTGGAAAACATAAGCAACCTCCTTTATTTTAGATGGCATAACATTGTTAACCTTTTTATACATTTACATGATTTAACCTTTTGCCTTTATCTGCTTCCACGATATTAGAAGACATGATCCAGCACATAGTTAGTAATACCTTGTTCTTTTGCAATGCAAGCCCGGCAGATCTTTATTCATCCTTGTTAAAAATATAGGAGTTTTTAAATTCTTGATTAGTGGAAATTTGATTTGCCTTGTAACTTTAGCAACCGTTTTTGACTTGGGCAAAGCCAATATTCCAGCTATGTATGAGATGCTAACTAACTAGATTCTGGACTAGTAACTAATTATGCATCCTATAGTCAAATGTCTGTTTTATCTTAGAAATGTTCTTGCATATGTGTGTAGTTAATGACATGCTGTGAGGCTTAGTGGAACTCAGCACATGATATGTTTTTGCCGTAAGCCCATAACCATGGTATATTTAATATTTTATTGTCCCTTTGGCATACTGGCATAACAATTTTTTAATTGGAGTCCTAAGTCCCATGCTTCTTGTATACAACTCTAATTTAATGCTTTTTCATCTTATGGCAGAAAATGAAAGCATTTGCCAATTTAGTTTTTCCAAATACAATTGTCTCGGTCCTACCAGAGAGAGATCATTGCAAGTGGGTAGTGAGCCTATGGAAAATGGAATCATGACATCAGTTACACAGGGTGCTATGTCAGGTATTCTGCCACACTTACTCTAACCTTTTTTTAGTTAGTACCTTCAATAGGAATTTTTTGTGCCTTAAGTATCTACTTTTCCAACACTGGCCTAATGCTTTAGCTTATGCTTGCACAGAATGTCACTAAAAATTAAAAAAATTAAATGAGTCATGTGACTCTTTTTCGTATCCTATTCTTAGAACACAATAAACCCTATTCAATCGTTTAATTGACAATTGAAGCTAGTAAATTAGTTTTTTGTTACTGCAAGTTTTATAGCTGATTGAAAAAGTCAATCAAAATTTCCGATTGATAATTGAAACCAGTTAAACTTTTCATTCCTATAAGTTTTAAAACCGATTGGCAACATATCTCCAAATCCAGGAATTCTTCTGCTAGACAGAATCGTGACACCAAACTCAGAATTGGTTTACTGCTACTCTCCTCTCACGATTCAATTTCAATTAGCTTTAATGGACTAACGTGACTAAACTAATTGAAATACGTGAGTAAAATTTAAAACCATCCAGAAGAACACGATTGGCTTAAAAAACTATTGGCTTCATGAATAAAATAATAACTAAGTACTTAAATCAATCAGATTCAATAACAATTACGTGAAGCTGAAAGAACAGTTATTCGAAACGATAATTCAATAACAATTACTTGAATTAAATTAATCAAGTCTTGCTCACGCAATTCATCAAAAATGGTGTTGCTCACCATCTATTCTTTAATTGGACGAGGCATAAGTAAATTGAATCATGTAATTGGCCAGATGAGATGAGTTGCTGCACGTGAGCCAATTTTGGGGTTTTATGTTACGTGAGTAATATTACTTTTTTTTCTTTCTAATTTGTAGCTAGAGAATTTGAGACCATTAGATTATCTTAATTCAATGACTAAGATTTGGGACTTACACCTAGTGTAAACCGATCATATAAGGAGGGATTAAGTTACTTCCAAGAGTTATTCTTCATCATCATGTATTTTCTTGAAATTTAATGGTTAATTATAACCATTGGATTTGTACCAAACATGCCATCCACTAGAAATTTCCCTAACTATATTTAATTATTGAATTTCTTTCCCCCTTAATCATGCTTCCTCAAATCACTTGCCATCCTAATTTACTTGTTATTGGGAAAGAAATGGAATGAGATCGAATCAGTGAGATTTCTTCCCCTGATTTGAAGAAAATTTCCTTTTAATGGGAGATATGCAGAATAAAATCAATAAAATGTGCAAGATCTAATTGTGCTTGGGCCATGAATCTATTAAAGAACCTCTGGTGGATCTGACTGTTTCCTCTTTCCTTATTATATATTTTTGGGCTAGACCTGGTGACTTATAAATAATAAAATAATAAAGAAAATGATAAGGTGAAAAATACAGTGTTCAGTGGTTTCACAATGATCTAATTAGTTTTCTGTTTATTTTTTTTTATTTCTAGTGAATGATTATCTTCACTGCCTAGAAAGAGGGCGTGCTGCTTGTGCAAGTTTGTCTGAATTTGTGAGGAAGAACATAGGTACGAAATCTACAAGTGAGCCATCTAAAGCTGGATGATTTTTAAATCATTTTGGATGTAGTTTACATTTGTCTAAGCTTATACTTGGTAGGGTGGAAAGAAAAGAGATTAAAGTTTTGAATTAAAGTAGAGAATAAAAATGTGGGTTCCACAGAATTTTACTGTTGATTTCACTCTTTTTTCATTCTTTTTTGTCTCTACCAAACGGACACTAAGTTTTTCGGGCAAGGGTTGGGGAGGATGAAATTTCTATGCAGCTAGTGTTACCTTTTTGTCCGATTCATAAAAATAATTTAAGATTTTATTCTTGGTCGATTGTAAAACTGCCAAAGCCAAACTTACCTCCTGGTTTGGTTAGTTCTCTCGATAGTACTTCTGAACTTCAGAATACATGCAACATCTTTACTTGTTTTCTCATGAGAGGAACCAATAAAAGAAAAAGGGGCTTTGGAGGAAAAACTCCAATCATGCTATTGCTACATCAGAAAACAAATAAAATTTTCATCTTTTTTTTTTTGAAAGTTTCATTTGCTTCACCTTTTTTCTATCTTCTTTATTTCAGGCAAGTTTTTATTTTTTTCAATTTTTCTAATAGTTGGTTTTCAGGTTTATTTCCTTACATAATTTTTTTAGATATAAAAAAAACTATCCAATGAATAAGAAATAAGTTACGTATATATGTATATAAACAAGTAATATGCTATAAAATTAGTGCATATTTTATACAATAATCATAAATTTATATTTGGTTGTATTTAGCTTCTTTTTTTAAAAAAAAAATCAATGCATTATTTTTTTATTTTTAGATGTAATTTTAAATATTTTGAAATAATTTAAAAGAATCAAATTGCATAAAAAAGAATTTACTCAATAAAGTGTTGTTGGAATAAATCTACATAACATTATTATCCAAATTTAAAATTGAGATAATTTTATATCATATCATCATTTTTTTAATGTGTAATTTTATCGTGATTTAAAATGTTACTATAAAACTTAATTTCATTTAGTTTCACATTATTTTTTTTATATCTTCAAATTTTGAATACAAAAAGTGTTCTCAACATCATGGGGCGGGGACATTAATTTTGATGATTGTAAATA